>NC_083460.1:12647703-12695203 GCF_030014155.1 Tachysurus vachellii
TCTCTCTCTCTCTCTCTCTCTCTCTGTGTGTGTGTGTGTGTGTGTGTGTGTGTGTGTGTGTGTGTGTGTGTGTGTGTGTGTGTGTGTGTGTGTGTGTGAGAGAGAGAGAGAGAGTTTGAGGAGTTTTGTGATATAAACAAAACCGGAAGTGGCTCAGTAACTGACATGGTTTATGGTGTGTATTTCTGTAAATTTGTAATTAATTCACAATAAAACACAAAGCTTAAAGAACAGACACAAGCCGTGTTTAAATCTGTCTCTTATTGTGGATGAAGCTTTCTCTTTTAAAACTAGGAAGCAGGAAGAGTTCCTGGTTTCTGTCCCTGAAATATTTCCACAGAGAAAATGTGTGATTTGTAGGTGACTTATTTTTACAAGTGTATTGACGTGTGGATTCAATTTAAAAAGCAGAAAACTCAAACAGACTATTAATTCTTTAAATATATATACATACAAGTGAAATATATAAATACAAGTGAACAAAATAAATGGAACCATGTAGATGTTCAGGAAGCTTTATCCTCTCTCTCTCTCTCTCTCTCTCTCTCTCTCTCTCTCTCACACACACATACACACATATACACATACACACACACAGATTATTGTGTTAACCGTATATTAAAACTGTATTGTTTCTCTACACAACTGTTCTCTTTAAATTAAACACTGTGTGTATTAATGAGTTCATTGTAGTCATCAGTGTAGGATCAGTCTCTGTTTCCGTCTCTGTTTTCTCAGCTTGGAAGCTGAGCCGTCCTTCAGCATTTATAAATTTTGCCGGCTGAATCATCATGTGAAACAAAGTGTCTGTGGCAGAGTTTTATTTCATCCATTTCTTCTTTATTGTAGGACTGACTATATGTCACAAAGTTAATAGTTTTAATGGAACGAGTGTATGAGAGACAGCAGGGTTAATAATACAGTAATCTGTGCAACTGGTGCTGCTAAAATACTTCTGTCTTTACTTCAGAAGGAAGTAGGATCGTTCACATTGATTTTCATTCCATTCCGTTTCTTATTGCAGCTCTCAGAGTCAGATGTATCTCTAAATACAGAGGCTTGCACACTAGAAGTAATGAGAAAAATCCAAAATAATAATATAATAATGAAATGAAATGAATTACATTGACACTGAGACTGATGTAAGTAAGCCTCTCATGCCACTTTGTTGAATACAAATTTCCTTAAAGCTATTTTTCTTCCTAACATCTATTCACACATTTAATGATAGTGAAACCATGCTTGTAAGTTTCTTTAACTGCAGGTGGAGAAACGTTCAAAGGAATCGTTCGAGACGATCGCTTGGGTTGATCGCCTCAGTCTGTAACTCATTTGCAGAGTGCTGTGAAAAGGAGGTGCAGAGTGCAGGGGGATGAAATAAAACATAAAAATGATTAACTATCAATAAATTGATTAGCCTTTGGATAGAGAAGAAGGAGATATGCCCCGTCGTTGACCCTCTTGTGTAACGTTCATTAAAGTCAAAGAGCTGAGTGAAGGTTAGTGTTATAAAATCTGAGTTTGAGTTGATGTCTGAACACGGCAGGAGTGTGTGATTCTGATAACACACTGTTTCACCTGTCGCACTCTTCTGATCAGATAACACATGAAGGATCAGATAAGGGCATAAAAGCTGATCAGACTGATCACAGGACCATTCACCTATCAGCTGGCACATAGCAAGATCCTTACACTTAATGACCTGGGCTCTGCTGCAGGTGTGTGTGTGTGTGTGTGTGTGTGTGTGTGTGTGTGTGTGGTCAGTCATTTGGAGAATGAGTTCACATTTTTGATCCAGGTGTGCTGCAGCAAGAAGTGATGAATGATTCTTTTATCCACGGGATGAATGCATAGGGCCCGAGGATATACTGTGTGTTTGTGTGTGTGATTGTGTGTGTTTAGTATAGTATAGTCATTCATTTTACTATATTCATTTTTATACTGGAATGCATACATATGATAGTAGCTTTGTGTAGTTTGTGATGTAGCTTTCAGAGCTGCTAAGTTCTGGACTCTGATTGGTGGTCAGATGTTGATGAATTCTGTCTAACAGCAGCTCAGACAGCAACTCAGTTTTATATTAATGCACTCGCACTGGTGCTATATTCTATAGCAACACCTTATTCACAGAGAGGTATACAGCACACACTCCACTGATAATAAAGTGATTAATAACCTGTGTAATCGTGGTGATGTTTTCATGGAGTCTCCAGTGTCAACGCTGTGTACCAGCCAGAGGTAAAGCTGGAACTTGATGTTTTCTCACATCTTCAGGACACAGGAGTTTACACTTCTTACACCTCTTACACTACTCTCTCTCTCTTTCTCTCTCTCTCTCTCTCTCTCTCTCTCTCTCTCTCTCTCTCTCTCTCTCTCAGACACACGCATACACACACAAACACACGCGTCTGTATATGTGCATGTGTTTGTGTTTAAGCACTTGTGTCTCTTCATCTGCTTGGTCTAGTCTGTATGTGAGTCTGCTCTGTGGTGGTGAAGCTCTGATTAGTGTTGGTTAAATATTTAAGATAAATCTCGTGTGTGAGTGGAAAAGCTGCACGGTGCTCCAGAGGAAAATAAACGGGTCTCGGCTTAATTTGTGTTGACTCCTGTGTGAAGGAGCTGAAGAGCGAATTCAGCGACTTTAAACCCAGCATTCCTCAGACGTATGAAGTTAATCCTGGGTGATGACTCCACACACACACACACACACACACACACACACAGTGATTCACTGTTGTGTTTTTTCTTCCACAGAGGTGTTTAACGTTGTGTTTGGTGTAAAGCTTTAACCCTTTAACACTGAAGCTTGATCCCTTTAACCCTTTAACACTTTTCTCTGATTTTGGATTTTACTTCATTTTAGTTGTAAAAGTGTGACTCATCTGCAGATCTGTAACTGAATGACAAAATAACACGCCAACGTATATATATTTAATATACAGGTTTGTGTTAGTTGTTTCAGCACAGTGAGTTTTTTTTTTTCTTGTGTTTAAAATATTTTAACTGGATGTTAAGATTTGAGCTGAAAAGCCTTTTATGATGTGGCTTTGCATCTCTCCATCACTTATACACACACACGGACACACACACGCAGACACACACATCACACACACAAACACACACATCACACACAGACACACACACATCACACACACACAGACACACATCACACACACAAACACCCACTCACACTGACTCGCCCACATCCACACGAACACACACACAAACACACATATACACACACATTCACTTCAGTGTGTAATGTTCTGAAGCTCTCAGTGTGAAAATGTCAGTACGAGGAAATGAAACAGGAGCCTAGTGAAGGGCTCGTCAGGGTGAAGAGTGAACCTTCTGTCGGTTCTCTTACACTACATGTTTACCTGCAAAGGTTTTCTTTTCATTTTTTTCAAAATAAATATCATCAGTTTACAGTTTTTTACAATGGCTATGACAGTTTTTTCAATACATTTAACAAGTTTCCTAAACTCGACGCACCAACACACCTAAAACACACAATTGCCAAAACGGTTAATTTCATGCTCAAAATCACACATTGTAAACTAAACCCCAAAACTAATTTCAAAATACAATAATAAACTAACACAATACACTATGTCTAACAAAACACTGCAAACATGTTTCAAAATCAAATATTTATTCAAAACACTAACACATGTTCTCTTCCAACAGGAACATTTAGTCAATCATAACACAATGACAATATAGACAGTATATTGATCATAGGTTGTGTTTTGCACTGTAGTTTCTTTTGAAGCCTCTCTAAATTTTTGTTTTGATGGGTTTAGTAAATGCATGCATTTTGTTTCTTTTGCTGCAGAAATTCAATACAAAAAATGAATGACCGTCTGAGAGTAGCTTTATAAAATGTACAGTTTATGTAAAAATAAAAATACAGACACAGAATTGCTGCAGTAAAGACTTTATTTGCAAAAGGACATTACTGCAAGATATACAAGCAGAAAAAGGACCGGAATTATAATACTGTAAAAAAAAACAAAACAAAGTAATCTTCTAATCTGCCCGGTCTTCTGCATTTGGCCACATTCTGAGGGAGGTAGACTTTGAATCCTTAGAGGGACAAAATACAGTTACATATTAGAGACCGGAGGCATACAGTCACTCTAATACAGTAAATGGTAAAATTATTTACACTTTGCTGTAGGAGAAGCAATATCCTACCTGTTGGTTTCTCTGAAAATACGGACAATGGATGCCACTGTGTCCCGGCTGAGATTTGGCTGTACTCGTTCACCAGCCTCTCTGTATGATAGCCTGTGGTTTATGACATGGTCAATGAGAGTAGCTCTTATTTGACCAGTTACCCTAGCTCTGGTCCTTCTTTGAGCGCCACCACGCATTCTAACTCCTCTCCCTTGTCCTGGTACTCGTCTTCCTCTCCCAGGTGCAGGCATTTTTTCTTTCTTTCTTTCGTTCTTTCTCTCTATCTATCTTTGTGTTGCTCTATATTTTTCCTTTTCCACACAAGATCAGCCCAAAGAGTCCTCTTTTAGAACATATGATCATTTTACATCAATGTAAAATTACATTGTTTTGGTCTTGGTTGAGCTTGTGTGTAGAAGAAGTTCAAGCATTTTAAATTTGTGTTAACTGTATGCATTTTGTATCAAAGCAACAAGAAATGTGTTAATTGTATAGCCTACAAAGACGGATGTTGTGCTAACCGTGTTAAGAGTTTAGGAAACTTGTTAAATGTATTGAAAAAACTGTCATAGCGATTGTAAAAAAAAACTGTAAATTCATCTCTCCTCATGCTTCTTTTTACACACCAACAAGGCAATACCACTGTATCCCCAGTAGTGGAAGTTTTAGCAGGTAACAGATTGTTAAGTTCATTAATCAGACTGTTTTGTAACTCAGACATGAGGCCTGTGTTCCAGTATGAGATTAAAGTGACTCAGTGACTCTTACAGTATGTGTGGTTAATATTCAGGCTTTTGATGCAAACTGTTTCTCACTGAGGCAGTAAAATGATGTAATTATCTTTTAAAAGTCCTTATGATATATATATAATGACATATAACATGATTATGACATGCATGTGTGTGTGTTTGTGCGTGCTTATGTGCGTTTGTGAGTGTTTGTGTGTGTCTGTATGTGGGTGTGCGTATAAGTGTGTGCGTATATGGGTGTGTGTGTATGTGTGTGTATGTGTATATGTATGTATGTGTGTGTTTCACATGTCACTTGTTTTTCACAAGTCTGAGCCTGAGAGTAATTACAGTTGACCGTTGCCCTTCCTCACACTCTCTGTCCCTGCGGTTCAAGCAGGATGTTAGAAAGATATGTGTGTGTGTGAGTGTGTGTGTGGTAAAGAAGAGAAAGTGCAGGAGAAAGAGGTCTCTGTAGAGGAGAGGAAGAAGGGAGCCTCCTGCTCTCCACAGACCTCCTCTGTGCTCCTGTATTATCTCACTTAACGAACTGCCTGTGGAAATTAAAGCACCGGCGCAGCAAAGAAAACAAAAACAATCACACACAAAAGTCTCTCAGCAGCCGGACTCGGGTCCCGTTTCACTCCTTTACACATAAATAACGTCCGTTTTTTTAAGAGATCAGATCCTAACAGACGCTCTTTCAGCGGAGAACTGCGCTCCGTCAAGCTCACGAGTACGAGGTGCAGAACACACCACACTGTTGTGGAGCTGCTGCTGAGAAAAACACATCTTTATTCACGTCATTTTTTCTTACACTCATTTACTCATTTAAAACTTAAAAACATTTACAAATTTGAGACTCAACACAATCCACACAAAGCTGAGAAACTTATCAGTGATGGAGTTAATTAGTTTCCTCTAACAGCATATCCCATTAACAATTTCTTAAACATATTCTAAGTGACTGAATGTGTGTCTGGGTGTAGGAGTGTGTATGTGTGTGTGTGTGCGTGTACATGGACGTGAGTGTGTGTGTGAGTGTGTGTGTGTGCACACTCAGCCAGGGAAGGTATTTAAGTTAACTTTTTTCTGTAAAGATGATCAGCTTATACACAGCCAGGCTGATTGTGGGTGTGCTTTAAACCTTAGAGAAAGAATTCTGGGTAAAGGATTGAGTGGTCCATTACGTTGTAATCTCAGAACACAGAACATTTACAGCTCAGTTATAAAGAATGAAGTTCTTCATGTTATTAGGTTAATATGAACCTATGAGAAGAGGCTTCAGGAGAGAGGCCATGGTGCTGATTCCACTGCAGCTCTTCAGCTGGGTTATTTATATACTGATCTGTGTTTGATGTTTCCGCCAGCGTTTGTGATTAGAACAGCAGTGTTTACTGAGGTTTTAGAGCGGCTGTGTGTTATTTTGTTATCAGGTTCAGAACAGATATCCGAGGACTGCCTTAGAGTTTAGTGACTGTGTTGCAGTGTTGTTTCACACATCCTGAAACAACACTGCAACAATCCTTTCATTAACCCTTAAGCGTCTGTGTGTGTGTGTGAATTGCCCATTTTGTTTAGAATGCTTTTTGTTTAGTAATCAATTGACTTACATCTTCACACAGTGTCTCGTTTGACTCTGATGTCATTTTTATATTGAAGTTGTCGAACGTTCTGTTTGTGTGTGGTGGTTAATGGTGTTTATAAAAATATAAAATATCAGTTATTCCAGTCTTGCCGTTTTTGGACTGAATTGTATGAGGCTTAGTGCTGATATGTGTGGAAGTTTTGAGTAGCTGTGTATTTTATTTTTAATTTGGTTCAGAACTGCAGAGCTCTGAGAAACGCTTCTGATGATAACGAGAGCGATTAAGTTCTGCATCGGTTCTTTTTGTTTGTTCCACGTATACGATTCGCTCCATTACCCCTCACAAATGTGAGTCACATTAAAAGCATGTTGTATAGCCACAGGGCTGGCCATGTTTTCTCACTGTTTACAGACTTGGACTTTTGCCCGGTAATGCTCGGCCTCCCGAGGGACCTAACAAGCGAGGCTTTAAGAAGCTACTTTAGAAGATGGACATGAAAACCTTTCACTCTTTGCACTTCCTTCAGTTTGGTGTCCAGAATCAACACAAGCTCCATTTCCACAGCCAATAAGTGTGTTCATACTCTCTTACAGCAACACTTCAGCCAAACTGACCCCAACTGTTTACACTCGTTTGAGTTGTGAAGGAATCTGAGATGTTTGCTCTGGAACACTTTCAGGCACCTGCTCACCTGAAGCAGAGTGATGTTCTGGAGGGCATGTTTTGTGTGTGACGGTGCTCCTAAAGTTCACGCTTGTTTGGGTCACAGAGTCGTGTTTGTTTACTTTTCCTGTTGGCTGAGAGCAGAGCCTCACATTCTGAAGGCAGCATGTTCATTCCTCCATCAAACAGCTGCTTGTGACTGAGACGTGAGTTACAGAGTTAACCCTTTCACTACAGCGTCTCATTGCAGGGATTCTTTATTAACCATCATGAAAATCTCAGGTTTAATCATCATAGCTGGGATGGTGAGCAGGATGTAAGATTAAAAGTCGTCAGGTTTTAAGACGTGTTTCCTTTCAACAATCCAAATATTTTCCCTGATTGTCTTTAAAAGTGGTTATTTACAGCAGTTGTGTTCAGCAGATGAGACACCTGAGAGATTTTCTGATCATTTGGAGAGTTTGCTGAAAGCAGCTCTTGTTCCCAAGCTGGTTAAAAACTTTCCTGAAAGTTTCTGAACCTCTGCAATGTACTTTGATGAACTTTCATACCAGAGTCGGTGTGTTGAGTCTGATTTAAAACATGATTCTGTTGGCTTTAACTCACAGAGTTAAACACAGCAATAAGCGCTCATACTCACCATCATCATCATCATCATCATCATCATCATCATCATCATCATCATCATCATCATCACCATCATCATCATCACCATCATCATCATCATCACCATCATCATCACCATCATCAGCATCATCATCACAATCAACCCCATCATAATCACCTTGACCACCACTATCACCTTTACCACCACCATCACCACCTTCATCATTATAATAATCACCATCCCTACCATAATCACCACCACCACCACCACCATCATCTTCATCATTACCACCACCATTACCATCATTTTCATCATCATTATCATCACCACCATCACCACTCTCACCACCATCATCACCATTACCACCATCATCTTCATCATTATAATCATCACCATCACTACCATAATCACCACCACCACCATCATCTTCATCATTACCACCACCATTACCATCATTTTCATCATTATCATCACCACCATCACCACTCTCACCACCATCATCACCATTACCACCATCATCTTCATCATTATAGTCATCACCATAACTTCCATAATCACCACCACCATCATCATCTTCATTATTATAATCTTCACCATCACTACCATAATCACCCCATCATCATCATTACCACCACCACCATTACCATCATTGTCATCATCATTATCATCCGTATCATCACCACCATCATCATCCTCCTTCCGCTCCTCCTTATCATCATCATCATCATCGTCATCATCGTCGTTCTCATCGTTCTCATCGTCATCATCGTCGTCATCATCGTCGTTATCATGATCATCATCACCTTTGTTCTGCTCCTCTGCGAGGACAGTTTTCACTTCCTGAGACTTAGTTCCTTTAACAGTTCCTTGTTCTAAAGGTTCCTCCTCATCACTATTACTTTTAGCTCTGGATTTCTTCTCTGTTGAAGCTGAATGTGAAGATTTGTCTCACATCTCACACAGATGACACTCTTTTTTCACATTTCTCACCACTCATCCTCTTTCTCCTGCATCTGTAAAAATAACGAACCGGGTGTGTCATTTTAAATTAATTTTAAAGTAAAGTAAGTGTGTGTGTGTGTATGTGTGTGTGTGTGTGTGTGTGGTGGATTTGTTTAGTGCTGAAATGTTAATTCTTCTTGTTGGAAACAATTTTCATGTCTTTTCTTGTTAAAGCTCATCTGCTGCTGCTTGTTAAACGTTTTTCCATCAGGGTTTGGTTTCATTTTTTGGTGGTTTTACGTCTCAGTGTCTGTCTCTGACTTTCTGAGGTTTCTTTCTCAGCCTGACCTTGTTTTATAGTCACAATTTTGTTCAGATTACAAATTGAAAATGAATTACAGTAAGATCCTGAGTGATAAAACAAAAGCACTCTCGGCTCATTGTCCAGAGACCACAAAGTCGAATCCCCACGATGCTGCAACTCAGCAACTAAACGTGACCCGATTTTGTAACCCATTTTGCTCTGATGTGAACAAATACACCCAATGTGTGTGTGAGTGTGAGTAATATTCTCCTTTAGCTACTAGTCTCTGTTAACTCATGCACTCAGTATTCAGTATACATCTCTCTCCGTTTGATGACATGTTTCTATTTATATTTTGCTGACTTGACAAAAAAATGGCTGACGGTGTCTGCTTTTGGTTTGCTGAGAGAGAGAGAGAGAGAGAGAGAGAGAGAGAGAGAGAGAGAGAGAGAGAGAGAGAGAGAAAGAAAGAGAGAGAGAGAGAGAGAGAGAGAGAGAAAGAAAGAGATGATTGGTTGACAGATCGCAACATATTTAATCACATACAGCAGGTCACCATCATTGTTACTCATCTGTCTGTCTGCAAGGTATGTCTGACCCCCCAACCCCCAACACACACACACAGACACACACAAACACACACACACACACACACACAGAGGTGAGCTCTCTAGTCTTAGCATTTAGCTAAGCCATGCCCATAGTGCGCGATGACATCATTGTGACATTTGTGTAATATGTAACAAAGAGTGATATGCTAATAAATCAGTTTTTATCTAAACACCATAAAATATGAGTTAGCTCTTAATTCTACATTTCATTCATGATTAAACCACAGATTTAAATGGGGAGAAGAATCATGACAGAGAGAGAGAGAGAGAGAGAGAGAGAGAGAGAGAGAGAGAATGACGTTGGTTATGCTGTATAGATGTGGGTCAGTCTGGCAGGCTGCTTTGGAATCACTGTGTGTGTGTGTTGTGTGTGTGTGAGTGTGTGTTTGTGCTTGAAATTATTATATTTCACTTTGCGGTTCTTTGACATAGTTTATTATGGAGATGGCGGGAAGTAGAGGATTGTGGGTAATTCTGCCCTGCTGAGTCGACACCAGTGGACTGACTGTATATTAAGCAAATGCACACACACACACATATAGAGTAAGCGATTTGTTGGTCTGGTGTATTGATCTAATAGAAATTTATAGAAATAGAAAAATAAAAATCTGAGGTAAAGGTAATGTAAGGGGTGGGGCTAAGGCAAAGGCGGGGCTAAGGCATGATTATAGCTGAAAGTTGTCTGTCCAGGCGACAGATGAGAAATTCCTTACACAGTTGTACACTACATTAATGGTAGGTACGTTTATGGGTAATGCACAGTAGAGAACGATATGTATGATAAATTGTGTGAATATTTTCAGATGTTAGTGTTGAGTGACACACGGCTGGGCTCAGTTAGACTTCTGTACAATCCTATAGAGTTCTACACTCAGCTCTACAATATTTTATTTTAGATTTATATTCCCAGAGCTCAGAGGTTTTTCTCAGCCACGTTCCTTTACAGCGCTCGGTCACAGAAGATGTTAAGAGGATGTTATCACACAGTGAAGAAAAGACTAAAAGAATAAAAGACTTAGAAGCTTTTTAAAGAACAAGCTAGAGAGATGAAGAGAAAACAGCGTGGTAGCCTCGCCCCACTGCACAAACTCTGTCTCGATGCACTGTGTGCTTTAGTGGACATTGTGCTATTTTAGCATTAGTGAGATTAGTGAATAAAAATATTATTTATTTGTATCAGATCTGAAATATATCTGTGAGTGTGGTAGTGATGTGGTTGTGATTATGTGTAAGTGTGGCAGTGATGTGTTTGTGATTGTGTTTGTGAATGTGGTAGTTATGTGGTTGTGACTATGATTGTAGTTGTAATTGTGAGTGTGGTAGTGATGTGATTGTGTTTGTGATTGGGATTGTAGTTGTGATTGTGAGTGTGGTTGGGAGTGTGGATGTGATTGTGGTTGTGAATGTGTTTGTGGTAGTGATGTGGTTGTAATTGTGAGTGTGGTAGTGATGTGGTTGGAAGTGATTGTAGTTGTTATTTTCATTGTGCTTGTAAGTGTTGTAGTGATGTGGTTGTGATTGTGAGCATGGTAGTGATGTAGTTGTGATTGTGTTTATGGTTGTGATTGTGGTAGTGATATGATTATGATTGTGGTTGTGATTGAGTGTGGTAATGATGCGATTGTGGTTGTGATTGTGTTTGTGGTAGTGATGTGGTTGTGATTGTGTTTGAGTGTTGTAGTGATGTGGTTATGATTGTGAGCGTGGAAGTGATGTGGTTGTGATTGTGTTTTTGAGTGTGGTAGAGATGTGGTTGTGATTATGATTGTGGTTGTGGTTGTAATTGTGAGTGTGGTAGTGATGTGGTTGTGATTATGATTGTGGTTATAATTGTGAGTGTGGTAGTGATGTTGATGTTATGTGATGTGATTGTGTGTGTGGTAGTGATGTAGTGATGTGGTTGTGATTGTGTTTGTGGTTGTGATGTAGTTGTGATTATGATTGTGGTTATAATTGCGAGTGTGGTAGTGATGTGGTAGTGATGTGGATGTTATATGATGTGATCGTGAGTGTGGTAGTGATGTAGTGATGTGATTGTGGTTGTGATTGTGTTTGTGGTAGTGATGTGGTTGGGATATAATTGTTGTTGTGATTGTATTTGTGGTAGTGATGTGGCTGTGATTGTGCTTATGAGTGTGGTAGTGCATGGTAATGTGTGGTAGCGATGTGTAAGTTATGTGGTAGTGATTGAGTGTGGTAGTGATGTAGTAGTGATGTGATTGTGGTTGTGAGTGTATTTGTGGTTGTGATGTGGCTGTGATTGTGTTTATGAGTGTGGTAGTGATGTGGTTGTGATTATGATTGTGGTTATAATTGTGAGTGTGGTAGTGATGTGGTAGTGATGTGGCGGTGATGTGGCAGTGATGTGGCAGTGATGTGGTGGTGATGTGGCAGTGATGTGGTAGTGATGTGGCAGTGATGTGGTGGTGATGTGGCAGTGATGTGGTAGTGATGTGGTAGTGATTGTCAGTGTGGTACTGACAGTGGTTGTGATCATTAAATCTGAATAAGAGGTGAGTGAGTTGTGAGTGACTTTATGAGTGGACAGCAGGTCAGTTTCTGAGTTGTAGCTTTAGGAGTCAGCTGCAGGGTGGGGCAGTGGGCAGGAACACATGAATACTTCCACATGCTGAATTGACCACATCTAAAGCTCAGGATCACTCGCCAACTTGCTGTGCATCTGCAGGTTTTAATCGGAGCTAGCTAAGAGTTAAGGAGAAACAGACGAGGAACGCTGCAGTACCTCAGTGTGGTCCTCCATGTTCTCCTTCTCCTGATGATTAAAAATGCAGCTGCGTCCTGACGATACACTGTGTAAAGAGCCAGACGCAGTTATTTATACAATCAATTTAAAACGTGCACACTGGTATTTATTCCCTCTGAGTCCTGCCAAGCAGCCCGACGTTCCCATGCCTGGAATTCTGGGAATTATTGCTCTAATCTTGCATGCCATCTGATGGAGAAGCGTCTGAAATCAGTCACCCGTAACCCCAGACCTCAGACTTGTCTGGGAAGAAAATTAATTCTGGAGAGAGTTCACTGTGAGTCTTTGTTACATACACAATGTGAAAGTGATGAGAGTTAACTAGTTTCTGAAACTTTATCTATCCATCCATCCATCCATCCAACAGACCGACAGACAGAAGTAGAGATATGGACAGGTCAGTATATAATCTGTGTGATATCACACATGCTGTAAAATCACTCCACACACACACACGCACACACAGACTCTGACTGTACACTTGTTCCTCATCAGCAGGCTGTAATTGTGACTCTGTGACCCTAAGTGACCTTTTGGAGCAGTTTAAATACAGAGCATTGCTCCTGCTGCTAAACACAGGACAGACAGGAGACACGGCTAAAAATAACTCACACTCAGCCTTTAACGTGGGTTAAACACTGAGTTGTGTGTGCCTGTGTGTATGTGTGTGTGTGTGTGTGTGTGTGTGTGTTCATGCAAACACTTTACATAGTTGTGTCTATGGCTGTGTTCCTATTTGCAACCTTGTGAAGTTGTCCTAATTTTGATGAGAATGAAACACTACACACTTGGTCAGTTTTGAGTCATCAGTAAAATGGAAAGAATTTTTTGGGGGAATGATCAGATTTACTTTTGTTCTGCTTTGGTTCAGTCCTCTGTGAAGGCACTGTGTGGATTAAATGTGTTGTAATCGAATAAAATTAAACTCTCCTTCAGGGCATGGCCTTTTCTCTGGAGGAGCGTCTACAGCTGGGGATCCATGGCCTGCTGCCTCCCTGCTTCCTCAGTCAGGATGTCCAGCTGCTCCGTGTCCTCCGCAACTACGACCTCAAAAAGGACGACCTGGACAGGTAAAAAACCTGAACACTAGAACACTAGTGCTATTGATTAGCAGCATTAGCTGGCTAATGGTCTTTTATTTTAGATGAGACTCCTTTCTTATGTCCACATGTCTATCTGCTGAAAATCCAGTTGAGATTTCTGCTGGTTCATAGCAGGTTTAATGCGTTTCTGATGGTCTTTGATACAAGTTTAAAGGAACTCAGTGGAAGAAGGTCTGGAATGAAGATCATTAAGCCAGATCCCATTACAGTCCACTTACCTGATGGAAACCATCAGAGCTTGAGAACGTTCCTCCCAGGTGCAGTGTGAGAAGCAGCCGCTCTCTTATTAGATGGTTTATTTTTATGATGTCAACTTATTTCTCCTTTTCAAAATATTTTTACCAATAAATTGTGTGTTTGATTTATTGGTCATGTGTCATGTGACTGATCACCAATATGGCTGCTCATTGGTATGTTTCAGCCAGTCTTACCATTTTATGTTGCTTTAAAACTGAATGTTTCTTTTTATACAACAGACTTGTTTCACATGAAACGAATTCAAATGCAAACAATATTATTATATTTATATAATATAAATAATATTATTGAAATACATATTTTACAAAAGTTTTTAGTTCAGTTATTAGTTTTTATTGCTGAACAAATAAAAGAAAAAGCTCAAGTTATCTTAAAAAAGAAAGTCTGCATGCAGCCTAAGTTGAATTGTGTGATTAAACAGTGTGCGGAGACATATATACAAGCTGCTAAAAGTATTACAAATATTACAAATATAAACTCTACAATACTACAACTAGAACTGTTAAAGCCTCCATCGTTACCATTTACACATCGACTCAGTCCTCACACTTTTCTGAGCATTCAGGTCATGTGAAAGTCACTCGAGTTATGTTGAGTCTCCATGTCCACGTGAACATGTCGTGTTTCCTGTGTAAAGTTTCTAAAATCTCAGAGTCCGAGGTCATTCAGTTCCTCTCAGTGCTCTGAGTTACTAAATCCTAAAAAAGGAGAAATAAATAAATCCATCTTGATATTTTTGAGGAGACATGATGCAGCTGGAAATGATTGCTGTGTGTTCAGGGTGTGACCCTGACTGCTGTGTGTGTATGTGTGTGTGTGAGTGTGTGTGAGTGTGTGTGAGTGTGTGTGAGTGTGTGTGTGTGAGTGTGTGTGCGTGTGTGTGTGTGCGTGTGTGTGTGTGCGTGTGTGTGCGTGCGTGTGTGTGCGTGCGTGTGTGTGCGTGCGTGTGTGTGAGTGTGTGTGTGTTTATTTTTAGAGTGGGTCGGACCGAACTTTACACACTTCTGCCAAGATTCCCAGAATTGCATCATTTTCTCTGAATATTTAAAAAACGAATTAACAAAAATGTCTTCTGTAAATGACTTTTATTTTATTCTAATAAAAATACAGATATTAATTTAAATAAATGTTCTTTTTATTTTTATATCTGTATTTCTGTTCTTTTTTAAATATATCGATATATGTATATTAGATCCGTGTACATCGGATGTGTTTTGTAAATCTGCTGGATTTCTATCATTTACTAGTTAAAATCATTTTAAATGACAGTAATGTCATTCTTTAATCTAAACTTCTGTTTCTTTTTGTGTGTGTGTTACAGATACGTCTTGTTGATGGGGCTTCAGGATCGTAATGAGAAGCTGTTTTATCGTGTTTTGATGTCTGATATTGAGCGCTTCATGCCCATCGTTTACACACCCACTGTGGGGCAGGCATGTCAGCAGTACGGCCTGATCTTTAGGAGACCCAGGTAAGAGTGAGAGAGAGTGAGAGAGAGTGAGAGAGAGTGAGAGTAAAAGGGAGAGATCAAAAGAGAGAGAGAGCAAGATAGATAGAGAGAGAGAGTTTCACAGTTTTAGTTATTTTCTTAATTTTCTTTTTTTATGTTCATCGTGCTTTTATACCCATTTAATTGTTGTATATTTCAGCAGAAATTTCATCATATTACCAGATACCAGATGTGTTTTAGATATTTAATCTTCTAAACACACACACTGTGTTACTGAGGGAGTGTGTGCTACTGAGGGAGTGTGTGCTACTCTTTGTGTTGTGGGAGTGTGTGTACTGAGGGACATTGTGTTGCTGAGGGACAGTAAGTTGCTGACGGAGTGTGTCTTGCTGACGGAATGTGTGTTGCTGACGGAGTGTGTGTTGCTGACGGAGTGTGTGTTGCTGACGGAGTGTGTGTTGCTGAGGGAGTGTGTGTTGCTAAGGGAGTGTGTGTTACTGAGGAAGTGCATGTTACAGAGGGACAGTATGTTGCTGAGGGAGTGTGTGCTACTGAGGGAGTGTGTGCTACTGAGGGAGTGTGTGCTACTGAGGGAGTGTGTGCTACTGAGGGAGTATGTGTTGCTGAGGGAGTGTGTGCTACTGAGGGAGTGTGTGCTACTGAGGGAGTGTGTGCTACTGAGGGAGTGTGTGCTACTGAGGGAGTGTGTGCTACTGAGGGAGTGTGTGCTACTGAGGGAGTGTGTGCTACTGAGGGAGTATGTGTTGCTGAGGGAGTGTGTGCTACTGAGGGAGTGTGTGTACTGAGGGACAGTATGTTGCTGAGGGAGTGTGTTACTGAGGGAGTGCATGTTACGAGGGAGTGCATGTTACAGAGGGACAGTATGTTGCTGAGGGAGTGTGTGTTGCTGAGGGAGTGTGTGCTACTGAGGGAGTGTGTGCTACTGAGGGAGTGTGTGCTACTGAGGGACAGTGTGTTGCTGAGGGACAGTGTGTTGCTGAGGGACAGTGTGTTGCTGAGGGACAGTGTGTTGCTGAGGGGAAGTGTGTGTTGCTGAGGGAGTGTGTGTTGCTGAGGGAGTGTGTGTTGCTGAGGGAGTGTGTGTTGCTGAGGGAGTGTGTGTTGCTGAGGGAGTGTGTGTTGCTGAGGGAGTGTGTGTTACCGAGGGAGGGTGTGTTGGTGAGGGAGTGTGTGATGCTGAGGGACAGTGTGCTACTGAGGGACAGTGTGCTACTGAGGGACTGTTTGCTGCTGAGGGAGTGTGTGCTACTGAGGGAGTGTGTGCTACTGAGGGAGTGTGTGGTGCTGAGGGAGTGTGTGCTACTGAGGGAGTGTGTGCTGCTGAGGGAGTGTGTGCTACTGAGGGAGTGTGTGGTGCTGAGGGACAGGGTGTGTGGTTATTCTGGGCTGTGTTTATGTTTAAAGAGGTGGAGAGTAATTCAGAGTAATTCTGCATGTAGAACATCGTTATAATTGTGAACTGGACAAGTTTGAGAGTCTGAGACTTAGCTGCAATCTTCAGTCTGGTTCTTTTCATGTGTTGTGAGCAGTGATGGGTGTGTATGCGTGTGTGTGTGTGTGTGTGACCAGAGAACCCTGACCCTGACAAGCAGAGTGTAATTACTGTAAACCGGGGAAATTGTGGATTTCAGTTACAGCTGCTGATGTGAGCAGCGCACACACATACGCACACACACACACACGCACGTGCACACACATGCGCATACGCGCGCACACACACACGCACTCGCGCGCGCGCACACACACACACACACACACTCAAACACACAGACTTATTTATAGCTTATATTATAGCATATATTTGTATGCTTCCCTTTTATCTGCTTTTGGAAGTGTATTAGCGAGACTTACAACACAAATCCTCACTTTCAGAAATGTAGCTTTTCAAAACAAAATTTCTGAATTTTCCATAAACAATTATCTCATCTGAATCCTTTGTGCAGTCCTACTGTGTAAGTAACATTTCCTCAGTCGGTTCACTTCACTTTAGTTCCAAGCTGTGATTATTTCCGAAGGACACAAAAATGGAAGAAGAAGCAAGCTTTCATCTTCTCCTCTCCTACACGAGTTCTTATTATCCTTAAACATGTTATGAATAAAAATAAAACTTAAAAGGAAGTAGCAGAGATTGCTGGTGTATGTGTCTACTGTTTCTCATTGGAACAATAAACCTGGACATGCGACTCTCAGAAGAGACAAACTACAAGTCCCCACACACAGTTTGAGTGATCATCTTCACCTGCACATAGGAGATTACCTGCTGATGCTCACGGCCTCGTTATGACATGCCCCAGCACAGATGTGGCATCTTTACATCATGCAAATTTTACTGTTACGCTCTTCAAAGATCTTGAAATTTAGGCCAGAAAAAGGGTCCAGTGTTTGATTCCAGAGAGGGAATAGAAAGAATAGAAAGAACTTGATTATCAATTGTGTGGTAGAAATATTTGTGACCTTTATAAAGAACCTGAGAGCAGTTATGAGTCACGGGGAGACGATGACTCCCAGTCATAAACTCACAGGCTCTTTACCCCACATCCCACACAAGTCAGAATGCAGACACACAGCGACAATCTGTAGTCCAGGTCAGATCCAAATCCAGACTCACTCCAAACTTGATGGAAATGAGGACAGAAAATGTCTCATTTACAAAAGTTTTATTTACTAGATGATTTTAAAATACATAAGTGTGGATTACTGCACATGCCTAGAAATTTCCCCATCATACACTACTGAACAAAAGGTCTAGGGCTTATAGCAGATAACAGACAGAGCTGTCTTTACTCCAGCATTAAATCACTCGATTCTTAAAGGGAATGAAAAGAGCTGATCTGATATGACGCTCGGTTATATAGGACTGCATATCCTTGCAGCAGCACACTTAACCACAACACCTAATATATATCATATTTATATTGTGGATAATGAGTTCACTGTAGCTCCAACCCTTTTGTGTTAACCTAATGCTTACACTGAACAATAACAGAAACAACACAAGTTTAACATGTTAAAGTTCAATTTAATTGATTTCCTCTGCCGTCCTGTGACATTAAGCAGGTTATTTGAATAAATCATACTTTATTACATACATTTCCTTAACATGAACGTTTATATGCACTCGGGCTTTATATAAACTGCTTAGGTAAGTAGTCACATAGGAGCAAATGTATTTATATTTTTAGTCAGTCTTAATTTGTTCTCTCGTTTTTCTCTCTGTGTAATGAAGTGAAATCAGAAGACCGCAGGATGGAGGATTTGGATAGGCTTTAGAGGAGTGACTTTAAAAACTGGGGAATAGTGAAAGAGTGTTTTATAAGCACTTATAAAAACACACCACTGCATTCTTCACCAATTTTCTGCTTCTCATGGGAAAGTCATTAGATGCACAGTGTTTAAGTGTTACTTTGTATTTTTGTGTGTGTGTGTATATATTATATAATAATATATATATATATATATATATATATATATATATATATATATATATATATATATATATATATATATATACTTACTGAAGGGGGTGTGGCCTGTGTACCTGTCAGTCTCACTGAAGGAGGTGTGGTGTGTGTACCTGTCAGTTGTCTCACAGAAGGAGGCATAGCCTGTGTACCTGTCAGTCTCACTGAAGGGGTGTGGGGGAGTGGCCTGTGTACCTGTGTGTCTCAATAAAGGGGGTGTAGCCTGTGTACCTGTCAGTCTCACTGAAGGGGTGTGGCCTGTGTACCTGTCAGTCGTCTCACTGAAGGATGTGTAGCCTGTGTATATATCAGTCTCACTGAAGGGGTGTGGTCTGTGTACCTTTCAGTCTCACTGAAGGGGTGTGGTCTGTGTACCTTTCAGTCTCACTGAAGGGGTGTGGTCTGTGTACCTTTCAGTCTCACTGAAGGGGTGTGGTCTGTGTACCTTTCAGTCTCACTGAAGGGGTGTGGTCTGTGTACCTTTCAGTCTCACTGAAGGGGTGTGGTCTGTGTACCTTTCAGTCTCACTGAAGGGGTGTGGTCTGTGTACCTTTCAGTCTCACTGAAGGGGTGTGGTCTGTGTACCTTTCAGTCTCACTGAAGGGGTGTGGTCTGTGTACCTTTCAGTCTCACTGAAGGGGTGTGGTCTGTGTACCTTTCAGTCTCACTGAAGGGGTGTGGTCTGTGTACCTTTCAGTCTCACTGAAGGGGTGTGGTCTGTGTACCTTTCAATCTCACTGAAGGGGTGTGGTCTGTGTACCTTTCAGTCTCACTGAAGGGGTGTGGTCTGTGTACCTTTCAGTCTCACTGAAGGGGTGTGGTCTGTGTACCTTTCAGTCTCACTGAAGGGGTGTGGTCTGTGTACCTTTCAGTCTCACTGAAGGGGTGTGGTCTGTGTACCTTTCAGTCTCACTGAAGAGGTGTGGTCTGTGTACCTTTCAGTCTCACTGAAGGGGTGTGGTCTGTGTACCTTTCAGTCTCACTGAAGGGGTGTGGTCTGTGTACCTTTCAGTCTCACTGAAGGGGTGTGGGGGTGTGGCCTGTGAACTTGTCTACCTAGATTACCAAGATTGTGATCTTTAAACATCTCAGAATTAGAGATTATTTTCATTTCATTTTATTAAAGGAGTTTTACAAGTGTAATCATGATTTATTACTGTGTTAATATATTATCACATGATTCCACATGATATTATTGTATTTCTGTTTAACAGATGATATGATATAACCCTGAGGGTCACTGTATTATTACAGGATATTGAGTTTCTTTTCCTGTACTGAGAATGTAAAGCGTGTGTTTTATTTCCTCATTAACTCACTGATCTTCACACACTGCTGTGTTTGTGAGCCATAAAGGACATTTATTTTCAAAAACATGTCCATTAATCATCACACATGTAGTAGACATATCAGTGTCCAGTGTGTGTGAGTGTCCGTGTGTATGTGTGAGATTTCATTTCCACATCGGATTCTCAAATCAAATTTGAAGTTCTGAAGTGCAGGACAAGCGGTGTTCATTCTGATTCAGGGTTTAGTGCAGCTCTCAAACCAGCATATTATGATTCATGCTAATGGAGGAAAATTTGGCTGTAGATCCCTTTAACAGAGTTCTGTGTGTGTGTGTATGTGTGTGTGTGTGTGTGTGTGTGTGTGTGCGTGTGTCTGAGGTACTTTCCTCTGTTATGTAAGACAGTGTAATTTGAGTCTGTATGCTCCATCAGTGAGATTCTCTCTCACTTCCACTTTCTCATTATTTATTTAATTCCATCTAAGACAATCCCATCAAACACTTACAAATTATATTTGATTTAAATGGTAACAGGATGTGTTCAGTCTGTGAAGTAGAACTGTGTGTGTGTGTGTGTCAGTTTCCCCCAAAATTCCAAAAACAACAGAAATATTTTAACTAGTCTCTCACTGACAGTCCTGAAGTATCCTAGCGAGAGAGAGAGAGAGAGAGAGAGAGAGAGAGAGGGAGAGAGGGGTAGAGGGAGAGGTGGGGGGATCAACCTGGAGTGAGAAATAAAAAGGAGTGGGATACTCAAATGGATGGAATAAAAACGAGTGAATGAAATGGAAGGTGGTATGGCCATAAGCAAAAGAGCACTGGCACTACAGTCTCTATAGAGCATGCAATAGACGGCATCTCTTAAAAAGCACTAGGAATTTTGTGAAAGAAAGAAAGAAAGAAAGAAAGAAAGAAAGAAAGAAAGAAAGAAAGAAAGAAAGAAAGGAAGAGAGAAAGAAAGGGGGAGGTTGTATGGAATAATGGGAGAGAAATGGAAAAAGGAATGATGGTAAAAGGTTTAGAGAAATGGAGTCCTGAAAAAGAGTAAATAAAGGAAAAGGCAGGGAGGACATGAACTGCAAAAAGAGAGAATGGAAAGAATGAGCGTGAGAGAGAGGAATGATGAACTGAAAGGAGAGGTGTGTTTTATTTGTCCAGCTGATTCTCTGTTTCTCCATCTGTGTGTAGGAACCCCTTCCCCCATCTCTCTCTCTCTCTCTCTCTCTCTCTCTCTCTCTCTCTCTCTCTCTCTCTCTCTCTGTTCTTCATTAGAATAATGTAAATGATGAGTGTGTATAAAACAGCACTTTGTGGTTGTGGGTTGTTCTATCAGTGGATGTGATCCTTTCAGTTGAATCTCAGAACTTTATACTCACACACTGTTTGTCTGTCTCTGTCGGTCTGTCTGTCCAGCTGTCTGTCTCTGTCTGTCTGTCTGTCCATCTGTTTGTCTCGGTCGGTCTGTCTGTCTGTCTGTCTGTCTGTCTGTCTGTCTGTCTGTCTGTCTGTCCGTCTGTCCGTTTGTCCGTTTGTCCGTCCGTCTCTCTGTCTGTCTCTCTGTCTGTCTCTCTGTCTGTCTCTCTGTCTGTCTGTCTGTCTGTCTCTCTGTCTGTCTGTCTGTCTGTCTGTCCGTCTGTCTGTAATTTTTCCACTGTGTGTGGGGTTACCTGGTGTACTGAGTATAAGATGAATATTTGTTTTCAGTATTGATTTAAATGAGCAAAATGTTAAATGAATTTTGTTACATTCCTTTAGTGATGCACTCATCTCCTCACACTCATTTTATGTAATGTATCATCAGTACTACACCAGTGTGTGCTGGTGTTTACACAGGCGGTAATGTCTCCTGCCATTCTACTGACCACACGTAGGAGTGTCTGTGTTCATTATTGTATGACTGCTGCATCACCTGTCTCTCTCTGTCTTTTGCTCTGTCTGTCTCCCTCCCTCTGTCTCTGTCCCTGTCTGTCTCCCTCTCTCTCGGTCTCTCTCTGTCTCTATCAGGGGTTTGTTCATCACTATCCATGATCGCTCTCACATCGCCACTATCCTGCAGAGCTGGCCAGAAATGGATGTTCAGGTGAGTCGATTCAATTTGATTCAGTTTAGTTCCGTTCAATTAGAAATAGAACCAGACCTAAACAAGAATATCAGCTGATGATCACAGCCAAAGCTAAAGTACAGCTTAAAAGTACAGCAGTGACTATAAATGAGAAGAGATGAGTTTTACATTCGGTGCTGTTTGGAAGTTAAATCTCACTTTAATTCCAGAACCATTGATTTCTAACTGATGTGAATCTCACACAGGGGAAAGTGATCTCACTGAACTCACAGTAATTTGCTCACTAAGTGTAAGAAGGTTTTTTGGCATCATGATGTCACGTCCCAGGGGCTTGTGGGAAACACTGAGGAGAGAGTGGTGCAGAGGAACGATGCAATAAAGCCTTTAACACTATGTTGAAATGCGTCACTCCAGGAATGATAGTGATGGAAAATTGTGTGTTTTATTTTGGGATCAGTGTCCTGGGGGAGCTCTGAGCTGGTCGGTTATTTACACACACTGTGTGGATGTTTGTTACACACTGTGTGGATGTTTGTTACAGGCCGAGAATGAGTGTAATAAACTCAGAGAACAGAATGAAACAATAAATTACCAGGAAAATAAATAAATATAAATAACACCTAAAATTTTTGAATGAATAATTAAAGTTGACTTTGAGGAACATGACGGAGTAGGAGTGAGTCTGAGGAGTGAATGTTTCCTGATAAACAATGAAAATGTACAGAATGTGTGCGTGTGTGTGTCATTTCTAGGCAGTAGTAGTGACAGATGGCGAGAGGATTTTGGGGCTAGGAGATTTGGGCTGTTATGGAATGGGAATTCCGGTGGGAAAACTGGCTCTTTACACAGCGTGTGGAGGAATTTCTCCTCAGAAGTGTCTCCCCATCATGCTGGACGTGGGAACGGATAATGAGGTAAATACACACTACGTTACATATTAGTCCTTCTATTATACTATAATCCCAGTGTTCTATAATCCCAGTGTGTGTTAATCCCCGTGTTCTTTATTCCCTAAATCCTATAATCTAGTCTCAAATAATCCCAGTGTTCTATACTTCCAGTTTGCTATGATCCAAACATCCCAAAATCCTAGTTTTGTATAATCTTAATGTTAGTAAACTTAGTGTTCTACTTTTCCTGATTCAGACATTTTGTACATCAGTTTCTTGTTGTCACACAGTGATTATTTTCTGAAAACCTCTGGGTGTGTTTTGGACTCAGATGGTAAGATTTTATATTTAAAACTGGCCGTAGATCAGTGTGAGACTAATTAATGGGCAGGGTCGAGTTTGTATACAAGTGGTTTATGTGTTTGTGTGTTTGTTTTTTTATTGCACTTAACGCGTACTTGTGGAACTGAACCGTCGTCTCACCGTCTTTTCAAACCACACAAGCTTCTGTATTGGTTTCAGATCAAAACAGCCTCAGACCAGAATAACTGTGTGTGTGTGTGTGTGTGTGTGTGTGTGTGTGTGTGTGTGTGTGTGTGTGTGTGTGTGTGTGTGTGTGTGTGTGTGTGTGTGTGTGAGAGTGAGAGTGTGAGTGTGAGTGTGAGTGTGAGTGTGAGTGTGAGTGTGAGTGTGAGTGTGAGTGTGAGTGTGAGTGTGAGTCTGACTGTGAGTGAGAGTGTGAGTGAGTGAGAGTGAGAGTATGTAAAGTGTGAGAAAATGTGAGTGAGAGTGTATGTGAGTGAGAGAGTATGTGTGTTTGTGTGTGTACAGTAAGTGCGTGTGCTTGTGAGAGAGTGAGTGTGTGTGTATGTGAGTATGTCTGAGTTTGTTTGTGTGTGAGAGAAAAAGTGAGTGTGTGTGCGAGTGTGTGAGTTTGAGAGATTGAGTGTGTTTGTGTGTGTATGGGTGTGTGAGTATGTGTGAGTTCGTGTCAGTGTGTGTGAGAGACAGTGTGTGTGTTTGTGTGTGTGTGCTTGTGTGTGAGAGAGAGTGTGAGTGTGTGAGAGAGTGAGTGTATGTGCTTGTCTGTGTGCTTGTGAGTGTATGAGGTGTGAGTGTGTGTGAGAGAGCGTGTGAGAGAGCGTGTGAGAGAGCGTGTGAGAGAGCGTGTGAGAGAGCGTGTGAGAGAGCGTGTGAGAGAGCGTGTGAGAGAGCGTGTGAGAGAGCGTGTGAGAGAGCGTGTGAGAGAGAGTGTGAGAGAGAGTGTGAGAGAGAGTGAGAGAGAGTGTGTTTGTTAGTGTGTGTGACAGTGTGAAAGGACCAATTGGACAATTTTCTTTCACCCAAAACCTTTTCTACACCACACATTTATAAAGTATATATATACACTCACCGGCCACTTTATTAGGTACACCTTACTAGTACCGGTGTGGTCTTCTGCTGCTGTAGCCCATCCACCTCAAGGTTCGACGTGTTGTGCGTTCAGAGATGCTCTTCTGCATACCTCGGTTGTAACGAGTGGTTATTTGAGTTACTGTTGCCTTTCTATCAGCTCGAACCAGTCTGGCCATTCTCCTCTGACCTCTGGCATCAACAAGGCATTTGTGCCCACAGAACTGCCGCTCACTGGATATTTTCTCTTTTTTGGACCATTCTCTGTAAAGCCTAGAGATGGTTGTGCGTGAAAATCCCAGTAGATCAGCAGTTTCTGAAATACTCAGACCAGCCCGTCTGGCACCAACAACCATGCCACGTTCAAAGCCACTTAAATCACCTGTCTTCCCCATTCTGATGCTCGGTTTGAACTGCAGCAGATCGTCTTGACCTTGTCTACATGCCTAAATGCATTGAGTTGCTGCCATGTGATATATATATGTGTATGTGTGTGTGTGTGTGTGTGTGTGTGTGTGTGTGTGTGTGTTATAAACAGTGTAAATCATTTAATGACTGACACTCACTCTAACTCACTCCAAAACACAGTTGATTCTTTATCTTGTATTTTTCTGTCTCTCTGGTTGTGACCTCCTCTGTATGATGTTCAGATGCGTGGAGATAAAGGCAGCTAAAGTGTTAATGTTTAAATTATTACATTGTTAATGTACTCATTTCTGCCCCCTAGTGGGGTCCTTTCCAGCTTTAACAATAACAAACATACTGCGTATGCTATTGCTTCCATAGTAGCTTATTTGATAGTGTTTTTATGATGGTGCAAAAAACACAGGAATTGGGGGCCTGGGCAGCTGAATAGGTGTGTTATTAAAGGATTAAATCTGCTGCCGTTTCATACAAAATAATGGCTGAAGATGAAAGTGTGAATAGTAGAGAGAGAGAGAGAGAGAGAGAGAGAGAGAGAGAGAGAGAGAGAGGTTAAGAAGCTGTGCTCTACAGAGACAGTTCTTATGGCTCTACACCTAAAGTACTGTACAGCTGGGCTTCTGATCAGGACCACAATTACGAAACAAACCAATCAGGACACAGTCGGACCAGCCAATCAGAACACAGAGTGAGTTAACGAGGAGAGGAAGATGTGACCAAATAAGGAAAGTGAAGGACAGCCGTTGCTCTGGGTGACGGGACGTTACAGCCATTCTGCTCTTATTGTTGTTTGTCCTTTTAACTGTGTCACGTTTTCAAAACATACTGATGAATACAAATGTAGTCTGTGTGTGTGTGTGTGTGTGTGTGTGTGTGTGTGTGTGTGTGTGTGTGTGTGTGTAAAAATATTGTGTAAACACAATGCACTGGCTTGTCTTCTGCTGTTCTAAACAATTCTTGTCACTGTTTGTGTGAGTGTTGTGTGTTATCTAAACAGATTCTCTCTCTCTCTCTCTCTCTCTCTCTCTCTCTCTCTCTTTCTCACACACCCACACACACATACACACACACACTTTTGTTATTACTGAAATTAAACACACACTAGAGAAGTCAGAGTGAATGTATATAATAAAAAACACAAACCCGTGTCAGTGTTCAAGATTTACTTCTTCTGTTTAACCCTGAGAACCTCAGCACTCTCCAAAACTTACTCTGAAATATGAACAGGTGTATACACACACACACACACACACACACACACACTCTCACACACAGTGTTACACTTGTGCTCAGCCTTTTCAGCACAGACAGGTTTAGTCTCATTATCTCTGCTTGCTGATAGACAGTAATGATGTGACCTCACACACACATACACACACAGTCACACACAGACACACACAAAAGAAGGTGATGTCATCTCACACAATGTGGTGTCTGTGTGGTTTGTGGCTAGTCCAAATCACAAAACTCTCTCTCTCTTTCTCTCTCCACCGTGCTTTAATGCAGGAGCTGAATCTCACCTGAAGGAAAACACACACACACGCGCACAAACACGATAACCAGGCTTAATCTGTAAAAGAAAGAAAGAGATTGTATCTCGTGACTTCATTACACATTTCAGCCAGTTTATCTCTTTCTCTCTCTCTCTCTCTCTCTCTCTCTCTCTCTCTCTCTCACTCACTCTGGGGAACCAGTTGTCCTGATTCTCTTTTTTTCCTTTTATTTTCCAACAAAAGCGTCTGTAGTTTTTGCAGCTTTCTCAGGTTGGAGCTGATGTGCTGCTTTCCACCTTCTTGTTTTAGATGATCTTCTTCTTGATATTTATGATACTGGTCCGAGGAGTTAAGACAAAGAGTACTCCATTAGAGTCACAACAGCTGTCCGTCTTGGGTTTTTTTTTTGTTGGAGAAAATGAAGTGCTGTAAATGAAGCTAATTTGGTTGATTTTCTATGATTGAGTCTCGGGTGATGTTAAGAAATCTGGCAATTGATACTGCATACTGAATGTTTTCTAGTTTCTCTTCTTTCCTTCTTTCTGTTTTTCAGCCCAGGCTTGCAGTGTTTATGAGTTCACGAATTTAAAGTTCATTGACATGAATGTGGTGCAATGACCAGAAACTAGCGGGCGATCTTTTACTTCTTCACCATGAAGGAACAGTTTTTTCCCATTCAGACTTTTTTAAACATATCTATATTATTTTACCCTTTAAATCATACTTTTACATCTGGAACTTCATTTCCTTAAAATGAGACTTATCTGATTAATGTGGTGATGAAAACGAGCAGATTATATCAGATTTGGTTGGGATGGAGAACATCTGCAGCTCTGAGACTGATATGACATTATTTATGAATGAATGTGCTTTTCTAACAGATTTTCATCTCCTGGTTCTGTAACGACAGCAGACTCCAACAGAAATCACCACATTTCCAAAGAAAACCATCAGACATTAGGGTGTGCTTTTTAAAGCACTGCTTAACGTCTCCCTGGTCTGATGTTACTGGCAGAAAGAAGCTGCTTTTGATGAAAAAATAAAAATATCCAGATTCATGTAGTGCAAAAAAGTGAAAGATGGAAGAAGGACAAGACGAAGTCTAGTATAATAATAACTGTAGGTTTATTTAAAGGCATGAGGACAGCGACAGCAGGGCGGCCCCGGGGCGCGGTGTGGAGAGTTGCTGTCTCAAAGGTCTAGGGTTTGAGTCTGAGCTCAGGATACTTGCTGTGAGCTCCACATGTTCTTCCCGTGTCAGTCTGGGTTTCCTCCTGGTTCTCCAGTTTCCTCCCACTGTACAAAAACACACAGAGAGATAATAATAATAACATTCTGCACTGCAGAATCATGACAGTAGTGAGCTGAGAGTCACAGTGCTGCTATTCTGCAGCAGCACTGTGACTCTCAGCTCACTACTGTCATGATTCTGTAGTGCAGAATGTTATTATTAAACTCTATACTAATGAAATGCCACAGTAAAAGAATCCTAACAGGAACAAAATGATACTCGAGAACAAGACAAATATACAGTAAGAAGAAGTCCACATCCTCAACCCCCCTGCTCAGTAGATGTCATGTGACAGGATGGAGTTAGCACATGGGTGGGAATTAGCCAAGAACAAATTGGGAGAAAATGGAGGACAAGCCAAAAAAAGTGTTGATTGTGATCCCCACTCCGACGTTCTACCAGAAGTGCTGCTATTAATGTGTAACTCTGTGTAGAATAATTTAACCATCCTGTACATTATTAAAGAAAACTTGTGAAGCTGATGAGGAATTTAAGCTGGGTTCAGCTCTAATAGCATTAATCTTCACTCTCAAACATCTGTCTAAGATCAGAGCAGCTCTGGGCTCGATTTAGCATCATCCAACAACAATCTCAGGCCTTCTCAGATTAGATAATAGTTCTGATTCAGAGAAGATGAGTTCACTGGATCAGCAGCACTGATTCTGGTCAGAAGCTCACTCTGGACAGAACACCACTGGTGATCGAAAGGGAAACTCTAGAAGATCTATCCTGGACTAGACTTGGTCCTGGAGAGATCAGAGCTGTCCTGCTTTTAGACAGAGCTGTAGGCCACAGAAGCAGACCTCATCTATCTTGCCTGAGATCACGGCTCCGAGGTCTCAATCCTTTTACCAATAACTCATAACATTAATAGAGTGTGTCTGTTTTTGTGTGTTTGCGTGTGTGTGTGTGTGTGTTTTTCAGGACCTCCTGAAGGATCCTCTGTACATCGGACTGAGACATAAACGTGTCCGAGGCGAGGCTTATGATGAACTCCTGGATGAGTTTATGAAAGCTGTAACTGACAGGTAAAGAAAGGAAGAAAGAAAGAGTGAGAGTGAGACTTCATCAGAAGTTCTCACATTATTCTGAATCAAATCCCCAAAACATTAAACAGAATAAAGGATGATATGTGTGTGAAATAAGTGTATAATTCATCTATTGACCTATTCCATTCTGTCTATCCATCTCTCTCTCTGTCTCTTAATGACTTCACCTAATTCTCTTTGTATTGGGACATTCTGTCTGTCCCTCTCTCATTCTCTCTCTCTCTCTCTCTCTCTCTCTCTCTCTCTCTCTCTCCGTCGCTCTCTCTCTCTGTCTTTCTCTCTCCCTGTCTCTCTCTGTCTTTCTCTCTCCCTTTCTCTGTATTATTGCTGTAATGGATGTTGTATGTGCATAGTTGAGCAGCTGCGTTGCAGGAATGCGGCCTTTAGGTTTGTGTGTGTGTGTGTGTGTGTGTGTGTGTGTGTGTTAATGTCCTTCTCTGAAACCTCAGCATCTGATTACCCTCCAGTCCAGAAGCCATGACTCCATAATAACTGGGTTTGATATGAAATGATAAAGAACGGCTGCGTTTTTCCCTGGAAGAGACGAATTGGTGGAAAATAAAATGATTATGGGTTTTGGTGGATTAAGCCGATGAGTGATTACAGTGTTGTGAGTTTTAAAATAATGTCACATTTTTAAAGCATGAGATGAGAAACTACAAACTGCTAATCATCATCATACTGATGCTGTCCGGATTATTTAACGTGTTCAGGATTATTTATTAAAAACTGCACAAGAATGTGATTGTTTGAACATGTAAATAGTGCACACACACACAGGCATTCATACAAGCAGACACAAAGACACACACATGCGCACACACATACATACAAACAAACACACACTTAGACCTTTTATTTTAATAATTTGAGGTGAGATGTTTTCTCTTTGCACAGGTGTGTTATAGACTAAATAAATGTGTGTCAGTACTGTGTGTCTTCAGGAACATCTTAGTTGGTGTGTCTTAGTGGGAACAGATGGGCGTGTCTGAGTGGAGGAAATGTGGGCGTGTCTTAATGGGAACAGATGGGCGTGTCTGAGTGGAGGGAAGGCAGGCGTGGCTTAGTGGGAACAGATGGGCGTGTCTGAGTGGAGGAAATGTGGGCGTGTCTTAGTGGGAACAGATGGGCGTGTCTTAGAGAAAGTGTGGGTGTGTCTAAGTGGGAACAGATGGGCGTGTCTGAGTGGAGGAAGTGTGGGCGTGTCTGAGTGGAGGAAATATGGGTCTGTCTTAGTGGAGGAAATGTGGGCTTGTCTTAGTGGAGGAAATATGGGTGTGTCTTAGTGGAGGAAATGTGGGCTTGTCTTAGTGGAGGAAATATGGGTGTGTCTTAGTGGAGGAAATGTGGGCTTGTCTTATAATAGTCATTTGTATTCATTCCTAAGCAACTTTGGTCTTTCTAGAAGACACTTTTCTAAACTCAGACACGCCAAACTGTCTCAGACACTTCTGCTCAAGTGAATCTGTTATTCCATTCTGTGTATGTGTGTGTGGGTGTGTGTGTGTGTGCACTCTTCCTGAGACGTAAAGACATCATAGAGACCCTATTATTAAAACTCCTGCACTGTTACAGAGCCCCCTGGTGGCGCAGAGCATTCTGTATGTGTGTGTGTGTGTGTTTGTGTGTGTGTTCTCTTAAATTAAAAGTTCTGTGGTAAATCTTCTGATCTGCCAACCCTGATTATTATTCTACAGACAGGATACAGCAATGATACATCACTACTCTGTGTGTGTGTGTGTGCAGGTATGGGATGAACTGTTTGATCCAGTTTGAGGATTTCGCCAATGTCAATGCTTTCCGTCTTCTGCACAAATACCGCAACCAATATCTCACCTTTAATGATGATATACAAGGTACAGGAACACACACACAACACACACACCCTTTTACACACACTTTCATTCACACACACCCATGTGCGTGTCTTGGTGCAGGTACAGCAGCAGTTGCAGTAGCCGGCCTTCTCGCTGCACTTCGCATTACTAAGAGCAGGATGTCAGATCATACCATTGTGTTTCAGGGAGCAGGGGAGGTCAGTGTGGCTGTGTTCTTGTTGTGACTGCTGAAGTTTAGATAAACAAACCTGTAACATCTATTTTAACTCGCTGTTGGATTTTTTTTATTTACAACATCACAAGGTTGAGACTCAACTCAATTTATTTATAAAGAATGAAATATCTTTATTTCTGTTTAGAAGTGTGTGTGTTTGTGTGTGTGTTTTAGGCTGCAATGGGCATTGCTGAGCTCATCATCATGGCTATGGAGAAAGAAGGGCTTCCACATGACGACTGTGTGAGGAAGATTTGGATGGTCGACTCAAAGGGTCTCATCGTTAAGGTGAAACATGTTAATGATCTGTAATGTAACAGGAGATCATCACTAATGATGATGATCTGAGAATTTGTGTGTGTGTGTGTGTTTTGTGTATTAGGGTCGAGATAATTTGACTCCAGAGAAGCAGAGGTTTGGTCATGAACACGCTCAGATGAAAAGTTTAGAGGATGTGGTTCAGGAGCTGAAGCCCACTGCTATCATCGGTAATGACATCACACTTTAATCATATCCTTCATTCTGTTATACAGTAGAGAGAGAGATGATTATACAGCTGAGGAAAAAGTTTCAAGTCATTTAAAGCAAAAAAGATGTTCAATGGGTTTAGATTTCCTTTATTACCTCAGATGTGTTATTATTATTATTATTATTATTATTATTATTATTATTAGTAGTAGTAGTAGTAGTAGTAGTATTACTACTACTACTACTACTACTACTACTACTAATAATAATAATAATAATAATAATAATAATAATAAGGTCATCATTTGGGTTTATGGATAAAAATAACTGTTTTATTTTTTCAAAAATCAAATCCTCAAAATAAGAAAGGATAGATAGATAGATAGATAGATAGATAGATAGATAGATAGATAGATAGATAGATAGATAGATGGCAATAAAAATAAATGTATTCAAACTATTTGTTTGTCAGTGTATTGTGTATTATACAAATATTACGAGAGAATGGTCTTTTTATTACCAATAAATAAATTAATAAAGAGAAATTTAATTTGTACTGTTGCTGTAAATTGACTGTGTGAACATGACATCACTTCCTGTCCTGGTTATTAGGTGTAGCAGCTATAGCAGGAGCTTTTACAGAACGCATCATTAAAAACATGGCTGCCTTTAACCAAAGGCCGATTATCTTCGCTCTTAGTAACCCGACTAGTAAAGCGGAGTGTACAGCCGAGCAGTGCTACACACTCACACAGGTAACACTGCAGTGTGTTGTGTGTGTGTGTTTATCACAGTAGCATCCATTGTAAATGTTTCCACTATCAATTAATCATTGTTAACAATTAATTAAATCTATTACATTGTTTACTTTAGTTATGCGTATCATCGTATGTGTGTGTGACTGTTTGTTTGTTAGGGACGGGGCATATTTGCCAGTGGGAGCCCATTTGACCCCGTGACCCTTGCAGATGGACGGATATTTTTCCCTGGTCAGGGTAATAACGCCTATGTGTTCCCAGGCGTGGCTCTCGGAGCGATAGCATGCAGCATGTCTCACATCCCTGAACAGATATTTCTCATCACAGCTGAGGTGATCCACGTCTCTCTCTCTCTCTCTCTCTCTCTCTCTCTCACACTCTCTCTCTCTCTAGAATAAATAGATTATGAAAAGCCTTCCAGAAACCGAAGTGTTATGTGTTTAAATGTTCAGACGATCGCTGAGCTGGTGACAGAGAAGGACCTCGCTGAAGGGAGACTTTATCCTCCTCTTACCTGTATTCAGGATGTCTCATTTAAAATAGCAGTGCGGGTGAGTGATCGTCCTGACATTACACTAATCATCACACCTGTGTGTGTGTGTGTGTGTGTGTGTGTGTGTGTGCGTGTGTGTGTGTGTGTGTGCCCGTGTGTACTAAAGAGAACAAGAGATCAGCTTAGTGTTTGATATCAGTGACAGATCAGTGAGAATTCTGTTTTTCCTCTGTGTGTGTTTGTGTGTGTTTGTGTGTTTGTGTGTTTGTGTGTGTGTGTGTGTGTGTGTGTGTGTGTATGTATGTGTATGTGTGTGTGTGTAGACTGTAGAGTACGCCTACAGACACCAGATGGCGATGTTGCAGCCTGAACCAACTGATAAAGAGGCGTTAGTGCGCTCACATGTCTACAACACTGACTACGCCGACTTCACAGCAGACTCGTACCGCTGGCCAGAAGAGGCCATGAACATCCAGACCTGCAGACTCTGATCACTCCACACACACACACACACACACACGTTATTTATGCTCTGCAGTGTTTATACTTCTGTTCATTGTTGTTATTATTATTATTATTGTTGTTGTTGTTGTTGATTGTTGTTGTTTTTGTTAGATCAGGAGGCACTATATGAGTTTCATTTTAGAAAATAAACACACCTTTTTTTAACAGAAACACACACACACACACACACACACACACACACACACACACACACAGGGCCTCTAGGGTTCTAGGATTTCATCTTTAGGGGTTAGCCCTCAGTGAGAATTTAAAACAAGAAGAGTTTTATATTATATATTATATGACTACATAGTAAGCCAAAAGTTATGGTATTATTTAAAATGGCAAAAGTGGACACCAAAATTTTATGCATGATGCCAGTCTTGAATCAAATCAGTTCATATGTGTGCATTCTCTACAGTGTGTCCAATGAATGCAGTCATTAATAAAAAATATTCACAAGACAAAGACCAAATCAATAAATGTTATTTTTATTTAGTATTGAATGGATTGTTTGCATTAATATTTTGTTTGTGCTATCAACTCTGGTAATAAGAATAGTGAAATTTCACTGCTTTTGGTCGCCGTCTTTGCAGCTTTCAGTCGATTAACGTTATAGATAAATGCCTCCAGCTCTGACTGCGCGTGCACGCTGCGCGTACCTGTGCTTCTCCGTAGAGCGTGCGGAGCTGCTTAATGCAATCTAGAAGCAGTGATTCGCCAAACCTCCCTTATTGCAGTCACACACATTTCTTCTGATTTTATTTTGTAGTAACGAGTAACGAAGCTGCTTAGTGGAAATATATCGGAGTAAATGTATACATTTTATCTAGGAAAAGTAGTGGAGTAAAAGTGAAAGTTGACATAAATTTAAATAGGGAAGTAAAGTACAGATACGTGACATTTCTACTGAAGTACAGTAACGAAGTCTTTGTACTCCGTTACATTACAACACTGAAAATATGTTATAGAATATAGAACATAGAATATTTTATATTTAATATAGAAATGCCCCGTGACCCGAGGTAGTTCGGATAAGCGGTAGAAAATGAATGAATGAATGAATGAATATAGAAATGAGGAGTTTTTCATACAAATCCATGTAGATTTCCTCTGAATGATGATATTTGCTTATGCTCAGATATCTGCTTATACCCAGAGCTCTAAAAACCCAATTCTAATATTTTTCATCGGTTCAAATTCAGATTTGTCTGATCTACTTTTTTATGCAGGAATGAGCACAGTGCTGATGCTGGTTATCAGATCATCTAGATGATCAGATCTTTCTCTCTCTCTCTCTCTCTCTCTCTCTCTCTCTCTCTCTCTCTCTCTCTCTCTCTCTCTCTCTCTCCGAAAGACCTGCACATGTGATGAGAGACATCTGCTGCTCTCTGTGACCTTTAATGACCTTGTTTATGACTCGAACTCTGCATTAGTTCCAGATCACAGGTTTGACCACATGATGCATTTCCCAGAAGCGTCACTGACCCTGAAGTCCAGTCGAGTGTGAAAGCTCTTAGTTATTAAACTCTATACATCAAATATTACCTAATCAGTCGTACTTGCCTATGAAGTGTACACTACACCACTCTGAGCTCCAGGAAGAGAGATGTGTGTGTGTGTGTGTGTGTGTGTGTGTGTGTGTGTGTGTGTGTGTGTGTGTGTGTGTGTGTGTGTGTCCAGTAGATGGCGGTCACTGCGAGATTTCTACACAAAATTCAGCAGAATGGAAATAAATGCAGACTTTAATGGTGTTATTCGTTATATATTATGGACTGTTATATATCCTGGTCTATATTTTTAGATTTATAATTACAGAATATTATAATCACAGTTTAATGATTATAACATTATCATTTCACCATTTAATTGAATCAGACTGCACAGTTTCAGAATGTGGGCGATGAAAACTACAACTTTATTAAACATCTAACATCATGTGATTGCTGAAGGCTGGAATTTAACTGGAAGACTTTTTTTTATTGTTGTCATGCTTCTCCTTTGTGCTTTAATATCACAAAACGCACACACACGTGTCTTTTTCATTTCTTTGTGTTTACTCTGAGAGGAACAGACAGGAAATGATGGTGTGAAGGAGTGTGTGAGGAAATAAACAGGTCTGTGACTTGGGGGAAGAACCGGTACCAGAGAGAGTGAGACATAGAGAGAGTGAGACACAGAGTGTGAGACACAGAAAGAGACATATATCTGACAGCTTGGCTATTAATTAGAAAAGTCTCTCTCTGTGTCATTGCTCTGAAGTCTAAAGTACAAACATCACACCTAGAAGCTATTACATGTTCTAGATAGAGTCTAGCAGTCATTATTTTATCTGTGGAATAAAGAGATCTTAAGCTCTTTAGTGGACTTTAATGGTTCAAAGTTCCTGTTACTGTCCACTACATGATACACAGGACATACATTCATAAGCAGTTATTTGGATTCTTTGTTTTTTTTTGGACTGTGTCATGACAGTCGTGTGTGACGGTGTCTATGAAGACATTATGATGATAAGTTAACGAAGGAGATTTGTGGGTTTTTGCACTGACAAGTTCTTCACATCAACCAAATTTGATCTGTTTCAGAAATAAAACCGGTTTAGTTTTCTCTGATGTTATCTGCAGCACATTTCCCACTCCCACAAACCTTTCACATGCACTGGTAATATGTGTGTGTGTATGTGTGTGTGTGTGTGTTGAATATTCAGCTCCAGATGGATCAACACATGCTGAAAATATGAGCTGATGTATAACACGCCTTTTTACGTCTGACCCCAATCTATCACGGCGCACAAACATCGCTGTCCCTCCGTCCTGCTCATGGCTCCACACGTTACACTCACACACACACAGATCAGTCCTACAGCCACTTGCAATAAAAATAACCACAAACACACAAGTATGAGAAGGAAGCTTTCTTTAAGATATAGTTAAATATTTCAAGAAGAAATATTGGAAGAAATATTTCAAATGTGGCACATTGATTGTGTGTTTGTGTATGTGAGTGTGTGTAGACAGAGGTGTAATTGTGTAGACAGAGGTGTAATTGTGGAGGTTTAATGTTTATACACAGTGGTATTCAATATTTTGTCTTTAATTCTAAATGCACAAAACCACGGTTTCCCTGTTTCAGTTCAGATTTAGATTTAATTCTGAACACTTTGCGTCTCTTCTACAGTACGTGTCTGGCTGTTGGGGCAGAGCGAGAGACCTTCTGTCAGAAACCAGTGATGTATAATACTCTGTACAACTGAAAATAAATGTCCTTCATCTGTCTGAGGAAAATTATAAACACACAACACACTGTGTTCACACACAGGACAAGAAGAGGAGTGTACATGTTTACATGTGGTGTGTTTTAAAACATGGCTGTTAACAACAGCATATAAAGTGTATTTTAATGGTTAAAATGGGTGAAGATTACAATTCTTTTATAAAAATCTGCACTTTCCATATGTTTGATTCTAGTTGATAATAAAGGCTCAGTGTCAGTGTCAGTGTCAGGAAGATTTTTCAGCAGGTTTAGAGGACATTCTGCAGCCTCTCGTCTCGTCTCCATGAAAAGAACCGATTTAATACTGATTTAATGTCCAGTGCACATTTGCACACTTGCATGCAGAAACACAACATTAACATGCATGTGTCTGAACAATAACCTCCATCATTGTCTCTCTATTCTTCATTAATGCTGTAATTCTGCCAAGTTTGGTGAACATCAAAGCGCTGATTCATTTTCTTTTAAAATAAAATCATTCCTCTCTTTAACGCAGTGCTGATCTACACCCCCCAACACACACACACCCCCACACACACACAGTGAATATTATACACTGCTGGATGAGTCTGAAGGATGAAGAGTGTGTATCATGTGGTTCAGACAAGAGGTTTCTTTACTACCTTTACTAGGTCAGACAGGAAGTGCACACTTCTCTATGATCTGGTGACCAGAATGATAGGAGTGTGTTGTCTAATGAAATGGCCCATGACAGAAAGAAGTGTGAAATTTGGGTTTAGAATTTAAGTTGGGGATAAGAGTCAGGAATTAGGGGTTAGAAGTTAGAGGCTAGAGTTGGGGTTAGGGTTAAGTGATAGGAGGTAGGGTTAGGGTTAGGAGTTAGCATTGTTTATTTGGTCTACTCACTTCTGTCACATTAAATGTCCCATTTGAACCCTCCCGAGAACAGCTTTAAAGGAATATAAATATCCTGAGTAAAAATGAATTGGAAACAGACTGAAAAGAGAACCACATCCTCATCTGGGTGACACCAGAGAGTGGGATTATAAATCATTATAAACACTGGGAGTGGGATTACAAATTATTATTAACACTGAGAGTGGGATTATAAATCATTATAAACACTGGAGAGTGGGATTATAAATCCTTACAAACACTGTGTCAGGACTCAGCAAGGACTTTTGGCCATGTGCGTTTGTGTATGTTCCGTGTCACGTGTCTGCCCTGCCTTTTTTTACTCCTCCCCGTCTCTACACACCTGTAGAGTCTCTATTCCCTATTGTTAATTATGTCTATTTAGCCGTGTTGCAGATGTCAGTCTATTCGTCGTCAGAGTATTCGTCAGTGTATCGTTTAGTTTTCTTCTTTCTTCCTGTTTTATCTATTTGCGTTATTAATCCCTGTTCATTTGAAGCTAACTGGGTCTGTCTTCCTACTCCCAGTTGTGACACACTGGGAGTGGGGTTATATATCATTATAAACACTGACAGTGGGATTATAAATCATTTTAAACACTGAGAGTAGGATTATACATTATTACAAACAGCGGGAGTGGGATTACAATTCATTATAAATGCTGAGAGTGGGATTATAAATTATTATATACACTGAGAATGGGATTATAAATCATTATAAACACTGGGAATGGGATTATAAAGAATGTACTTTCTATATAGTGAAGTGGGGTTGTGTAAGCAGGAGCTTTTGGGCAATATATAAATATGAGCATTATCCTGATTTTTGGATTTATTAAAGATTCATTTAGAACTAATAACCCAATCACAAAACTGACCGCAACACCATTTCAAAGCTAGCACCAGGGCCTTCATGTGGTCCTGTATCATGAATCTCTGGGACAGCAGTCCCATGAATCTCAAGGTCATTCACGAGGGCCATCCTCAACAGTGAGCACCAACAAGTAATGAGACTCCAACCAGATGTAGGGCATTAGAATGGCGTGAATGTAATTGAATCACTTGATGACTCAATAACTTAATAATGGAACACAATGTAATTTCCGCAGGATCATGGAGCAGCAGAAGACACATGACTCTAAGATTCACTTGACTCTAGGTGTCATGTATGAAAATAATTTGAATCACTCAGAGGCAAACTTAAGTTTAAGAACCATTTCTAATTCTAAATGAACGTGAATTTTGGTGTTGTTTACAAATATGAACGGAGTCAATCTAGGGGTTGTTTATGAAAGTAAGTGAATCAGAGTGAAAGCTGAGCTGATTACAAATGAATCCTGATAAAGTGTCATTAATAACAATATTTGTAATACATATTGTGGTATATCACATAGCTGATAACAATCAGCACCTGCTACTGAACCCTGTCATGTAGCAGAACCTGCTGTATGTGAATTAACAGAGCGCATCAAAACCTCTCCAATACACACAACCCCTCCATACACACACACACGCACACAGAGAGGTAGAGCACATGTGATCGGCCTCTTGACCTCCAGATGAATGGCCCCCAGAACCGGTTCCTGCTCTGCATTAACATCTAAATGAGCCACAATAAAGGTTACAGCTTGTTATTTGATGTTTCAGTGCAAATACACATCAAAGTAGCGCTTCTTGCATCTTCATCTCAATCTTCATCTCCATCTTCATCTCCATCCCTTCTGTTTCTGTGTTCATGTACATGTTGGACTAAACACACAGTATTGTATGTCTCAATTCTGTGGTGTTGTCCTGTGTGTGTGTGTGTGTGTGTGTGTGTGTGTGTGTGTGTGTCTGTGTGTGTGTGTGTGTGTGTGTGTGTGTGATACAGAGAGGTTTAAACAAAAGAAGAGCACATTTCTGACTGATCTATAAATACAAAGCTCATTATCCACTGTACACACAATAAAGCTGAGTAAAGCATGCTCTCTCTCTCTTTCTCTCTCTCTCTCTCTCTCTCTCTCTCTCTTTCTCTTACACACACACACGGTTTAATGAAAAATGAAAAACATCTGAATGTCATTACAGTAACAGTGAAATAATAGAGTGGGAGAAGTAGGTTAAGAGGTAGAAGTGTGTGTGTGTGTGTGTATGTGTGTGTGTGTGTGTGTGTGACAAAGAGAGAGAGAGAGAGGGAGAGAGAAAATGGCTATGTGGAGGCTCTATGAAGGTTGTATGAAGGCTCTGTGGAGGCTCTGGCTCTATGAAGGCTCTGTGGAGGCTCTATGAAGGCTCTGTGGAGGCTCTATGAAGGCTCTGTGGAGGCTCTTTGAAGGCTTTATGGAGGCTCTACGAGTACAATTTGCAAACAAATGCTATTTGCAAATACAAAAATGATTTAAGGATTTTTAATAATTGTGTTTTAATAAATATTAACTCATTCTTTCTGCAGAGGCTTCTGTGAAGCAGACATGAAGGATGGCCCTGACATGTTCCTCATTAGAGCAGAGTCTTCTGCTAATTAATAATTATCTTTGAGATTTAATAATGCAGTGTGTCTGTTGGCCTTTTCAAAGCCGGTGTCATGTTCAATCACGTCGCTGTGACTCGTCCCCTCTAGGTCCATTTTTTAGAGATAATTGGCTCTTTATTCAAGGCAAGGTGATTAGACTTGACATTGTGGGTGGAGTTTAATGTTTTTAAATACAGAGAAAGCAGGAACATACTCAGAACCACATGAGTGAGCAGGAGGTCTGAAAATTGTAGTTAATTATCCAGAGTTTGTGAAGGTGTGAAGAAGATCACAAATCTCTCGCTTTTAAACGAGTGTAATGGTGCTTTGACCTGAATTCGCCTGAGGAAGTGTGTGTGTGTGTGTAGGCTATTAACATAGTAACAGAGCTACTCAGGATTCCCTCATTTCACTTTTACCTTTATAGCAATGTACCTCACCAGCAGAATTAATTAATGAAGTTGATTCTTTAATTCAGTTTATTTGTTATAAATAATGCTTTCATTTTAAATGATATTTAACATAGAATTCACTAAACAAAATACACTTGCTGCTTCTCTCCCATTTTGAAACACAGGTAAGACTACAAACATGGCTGACAGAACCACAGACAACACAGAGCCTACAGACATGGCCTCCATGGACTACAACATCTGAACTGACCTGAACTGACGCTTCACCATGCTGTAATTCCACACACCTGAACTGCATCACTCTCCTCTCACAGTGCCACTTTAAACAGCTTCACTTCCTCGAGCTGACACAATCGGCGTCCTGGAGGAACCAATGTTCACACTGACTGTATAGAAACACACATGATTTAGTCCACAAACTCACTAAAACATTTTTATGAAGTTAAGGTTGAATAATTTTATTGTTGCTTTGAACTAAAACAGGAAATAGATACATTTTCTGGTAAATAACTTTTTTCCAATCAAATAATTGACAAGTTTTAATGTTAATTGAGGTGTTAAATTCTGTCTTTTCACCACACAATCTCCAGGTTTTTTTTTTTTTTATCTTTTCATGGATTGTCAGCACGCACAGACTTGAGATACCTCAGATGGTCCACAGACTGCTATCTAGTGAAACTCTGGAACTCTGTTTTCATATAGAGTTAATGAAATCTCCTTAAATTTTACTGTGATGTGAATGACACATCTGATTTGAGTCATTTCACTCACAAATAAAATCTGAAATGAAAGAAAAGAAAATAGAAATGAACAGTTTGACATATATTTATTGTTTTAAAGCAAAAATATGGTTTTGAACATTTAATCTGCCTAGAATTTTATATAACAATTAAAAACAAAGTGCGAATGTAGACTGTAGAATGAAATCTCTGCTGTCCTGCTCCTACTTTTGTCCTGGTTAGTTTTATCCCCAGTGTCTCTCTCCCTCTCTCTTATAACCTCCTTCTTGTGACCCAGAAGCACAGCCTGAGTGCCCCAGGGTGCAGTTTATCAATTAAAGTGCTTGCGGTTCCCCCTCAAGGGCGTCACGACTACAGGTCTAAATATTTACATTAGGACACATCAACCTGATGGGACCCTGAGACCCAGAGGGACCCTGAGAGACCATTAGTTCATCTAAATGTCCAGAAAGAATGTGGAGCAGACAGGTACTTTTCAGGAGCAACGACCCGGAACCACTGCATTACACAAAGCACACTTCCCCTAGTGCACTACTCACACTCATAAATTACACCCTGCTCATACATGAACACTGAGTCTGAGACAACTGTTTATCTAATCCTGTGTGTGTGTGTGTGTGTGTGTGTGTGTGTGTGTGTGTGTGCGTGTGTGTGTGCATGTGTGTGTGTGTGTGTGTGTGTGTGTGTGTGTGTGTGTGTGTGTGTGTGTGTGTGTGTGTGTGTGTGTGTGTGTGAATAGTGTGTTCTTTTTGTCCGTGAGCTATATGAATGAAAAAACACACATAATGTCAGATGTTAGTTGATAAAAGTGCTGGAACAATCAAAACAATAAAACATCACAAATGAGAGAAGGAGAGAGGGACTGAGAGAGTCACCGAGAGAAGGAGAGAGGAACAGAGAGAGTCACTGAGACAAGGAAAGAGGGACGGAGAGAGTCACTGAGAGAAGGGGAGAACGTAGAGAGACACTAATAGAAAGAGAGAGGGAAGTAGAGAGATGCTAAGAGAGGGAGAGAGGGTTGGAGAGAGACACTGAGAGAGGGAGAGAGGGATGGAGAGAGACACTAAGAGAAGGAGAGAGGGATGGAGAGAGACACTAAGAGACAGAGAGAGGGATAGAGAGACACTATAAGAAAGAGAGAGAGAGACACTAAGAGGAGGAGAGAGATGGAGAGAGATGCTGAGAGAAAAGAGAGTTGGAAGGAGAGAGTCATTAAGAGAAGGAGAGAGGGATGGAGAGAGATGCTGAGAGAAGAAGAGCGGGATGGAGAGAGACTAAGAGACAGAGAGAGGGACAGAGAGACACTAAAAGAAAGATAGAGAGGGATGAAGAGAGACACTAAGAGAAGGAGAGAGGGATGGAGAAAGATGGTGAGGGAAAGAGAGAAAGAAGGAGAGAGACACTAAGAGAAGGAGAGAGGGATGGAGAGAGATGCTGAGAGAAGAAGAGAGGGAAGGAGAGAGACACTAAGAGAAGGAGAGAGGGAAGGAGAGAGACACTTGATTTTATTTTTCTTTATGTTGTTTGTATTTTTGAACCTTGTCGGATCTGACAGGAATTTATTCTGATGTTTTTCTTTGACACTTTTTGTTTTTGAATTGACTAAAGACGCAAAATAAATAAAGACAAGGTTACAAAAGTCCTTCAAGAAAAAGATAAGTAACAAACGAAAACAGAAAAATGTTAGTCTGAAGTTTCTATTCAATTCTTTAATTATGCTGAAAATCCTTATCCTCTCTCTCAATCATAGCCCCTCCCACTCAACATTAGCCATTCCCCTTTGTCCATAGCCCCTCCCACTAATTCCTAGTCCCTCCCTCTTATTTTCCTTCCCCATTTAATTTTCAACAATATTTAAAACCTCACTTTTGAATGTATTGTTTGTACAATTCAGGCAGATTTGTGTGTGTGTGTGTGTGTGTGTGTGTGTGTGTGTGTGTGTGTGTGTGTGTGTGTGTGTGTGTGTGTGTTAAATAATAGACAAACCCAGTCTTTCTCCACATGTCATTTCAGATGGTTTTCTGTCCCTGTAGTTATTTCTCCTGCTCGGTTTATAGGAGAGAAAATACAGCGGAATGTTTCTGAGAAAAACGACTGACACGACAGATTCAGAGCAAAATTCCACAGGAATTATTCCTTCACACACCTGCATGAGAAGAACTATTCCCATCTGAACAGGGCTTTATGTGCTCCTCTGAGATGCAGAAAGCATGCAGTGTGTCTCTTATAAAACATGACCCAGCCTGGAGCTGTATAACGTGAACTTGTGTTGTTATTTCCCAGAGTTGTTTATTTTCCCGTGTCTGCTCCATGTTCAGCATATTGTGAATGTTCTGCGGCTCAGGGCTGATTCGATCACGGCTTATTTCCTAAATATGTTCTGGCACCAAGCGCACTAATGTACACACTGATGTAAACAAGTGCAGCGAGACAGAGGGCCGTGAAGCCCGACTCGTGTTACCTGGAGGGACGAGCCCAATGCTTTATTATCCTGCTGCATGTTAGGACACGACTCCAGGCTCCGGCTCAAATCCCTCAACATCCTGCACTTCAGATATTTCCCAAATGAGGCAGAATTTCCTTGTTATGATAATAAAGCTTGTTTTCCCTGGAGCACTAAATCATAACCCAGAGTGAGAGCATGCACTCTATAACCAGCGCCACAACCTGCGCTTCAGCACTGTAATTGGGATTTTTATTTGATTTGAGCAAGTCATGAGGCCCTCTCTCCTTCAAGTGATGAGGCAGAGTCACAGCGATGAGGCAGAGTCACTGCGATGGGGCAGAGTCGCAACCTCAACTCCTGCATTAAAATAATTCAACATCATGAGATGTTTAATTAACACAGCGAGCTGTGACACACACTGCATTTAAAGCTGCTCATCTTCTAATGTTTTTTTTATTGATGAAGAAATTAAATAACATTCTTATACACAGCACATGAGTAGGTTGTTAGAAAATAGCAATAAACGTTTTATTATAATATTATGACACTAAAGCTATAGAATATATTACAGCATAATAGATATTAAATATTTTAGAGTTCACATAATCATGGACCATATTAATAATTTATTTAATTTAAAACAATACTCAATATGCAGATCATTTATAAAATGCAAATCACAAAAACATCAATGAAAATATGAAACTATATGAATCTGTGTGTGAATCGAGTGTAATGTAAATAATATTGGAAAATGTTGTTATGAGTCTGAAGAGATAAATGATAAAGGTTCTTGGTTGTTAGAAAAACAGGACATTAATTTGGGAAAAAAGACAATACAAAAGAATAAGAACTTTTTATAAAATAAAGCAATAAAGAAAGAACAAAATATTAGCATAGAGGAATGAACAGATGAGCAGGTAATAGGATAAATAATGCTGAATGTGTATGTGTGTATGTGGGTATGTGTGTGTTTGTGTACATATGTGTGTGTGGGTATGTGTGTGTGTATGAATGTATGTGTGTGTACGTATGTGTGTGGGTGTGTGTGTTAGTGTGTGTGTATGTGTATGTGTGTGTATATGTGTTTGTGTATACTGTATGTATTTGTGTGTGTTTGTGTGTGTGTAGGTGTGTGTATATGTGTGTGTGTGTGTGTGTTTGTGTGTGTGTTAGTGTGTGTGTGTTGTTCCTGCACATCTTCATCACTCGCCTGTGTTTCATTATTTCGTCGTTCCCTCTCTGTGCAGTAATGAGCGCTCTGAGCGACACACTCGTCCACTCGGCCGCTCTCTTGCTCTGATTTTCATAATAAACCCACAGCGAGTTTATTCTCCTGTAAAAACACGTCACAAAAGATCTGAGCAAAAAATCTCCATCTTTGCGCTCGTTAAAGTTACACATGTGAAGCCAGAGAGCTTAGCCGACTCGTTATAGAGTCATTAATCTCAAGTTTATAAACAACTCTTAGAGTGAAAAAAGATTGTATTATTATTATTATTATTATTATTATTATTATTATTATTATTATTATTATTATTATTGTTGTTGTTGTTGTTGTTGTTGTTGTTATGAGTATAATAATAACAGTGAAAGTGACAGTGACGTGACATACAGCTAAGTATGGTGACCCATACTCAGAACAACAACAACAGCAACAATAATAATAATAATAATAATAATAATAATAATAATAATAATAATAATAATAATTCTTCTTCTTCTTCTTCTTCTTCTTCTTCTTCTTCATCTTCTTCTTCTTCTTCTTCTTATTATTATTATTATTATTATTGTTGTTGTTGTTGTTAATGTTTATTATTATTAAACTCATTGTTAGTGGATCAGCTGAAACGTTTGTTTGGTGTGTGATGGTAATTAATTCAGCTAACAAATCATAAAGTTTACAGCAGCCAATTTGGCAAGCTCCGCCTTCAGACTTAAGGTCACACCCACATTACCATGTCAGAGATACTGTGTGTGTGTGTGTGTGTGTGTGTGTGTGTGTGTGTGTGTGTGTGTGTGTGTGTGTGTGTGTGTGTGTGTGTGTGTGTGTGTGTGTGTGTGTGTGTGTGTTGAGGCCCAAAAACAGGTGCAGATTTTTGCCCCAGGCTTTGATATGTGGCACGCGCACACACACACACACACACACACACACACACACACACACACACACAAACACACACACACACACACACATATTTTATTTACCACACTTCATTGTCATTAGTGTTAGTTGTCTGTCTGATAGGGTCACAGCAGAGAAACTGCTTAAGAACAAAAAGGAGTAAACAGGAAGAAAATTTCTGAAATCATTTCTTCATTCAGATGCGAGCCGAACAGAACCAAACAGAACCTAACTGTCTGCTCTGTGACATTGTGATCAGTTCCACCAGCAGTTCCATGTCGGGGACACGTCCAATCTCTGTGTGTTTAACTGCTTTGGATCACAGCGCTTTATTCTATAATGACTGTCATGTAACTTCAGTGTGCATAACAATATTGTCCTGTTTTACAGATGATCAAAACTAATTAAAGTAACACAATCTGGAATGATTTTGAAATCTGTTATTGGGCACTTTCCTCTGTTTGTATTGGATAAAAATCCATCAATAATGTAGTGATATTGTGTTTAATATCTGATTAAATCAAAACATCAGTGAGACGTTTGAATGCAGTCATACGAGTGCTTTGTTTTCTTGTTTATTATGTGTGTCTGTGTGTGAGAGAAAGACAGTAGTGTATAGAAGGTGAGCACTCTGGGTGAAAGGTGTAATATTGTGTAACGTCCTCGTCTCCATGCGTCTGATTGAGTGTAGAGTCTGATGTCATTACAGCCGGAGCTCAGCTTTATTCTCTCCACAATTACTCCTGGACCTGTAATTTCATCAATGGCTCTCATTTTTGTGCGAGCTGCCGCACGGTCTGCACACTTTCTCATGCAGCTTGGATTGAAATTCACCTTCTATTGATTTGTATGGAGATGGTGGGCACACACACACAATGGGATAGAATGTGTGAGCATATGTATGAGCATGGGTGAACATTTGGAGTGTAAAATTGTTGATTTGTATCGGTGTGTATGTGTGTATGTGTGTGTGTGGAACATGTGGCGCTGTTCTCAGAGGAACCGCAGGTCTGTAATGAGCACTCGGATGCGGACAGCAGCTGGTAAAACTCCATCTCTCTGTGGCCTTTATACACACACACAAAGACATGCTAATGAAGTGGAGTGGAGACTGAGAACCAGCCACATGGCACACACACACACACACACACACATACACACACATGCACGCACAAACATAGACACACACACTCATACTTGAGAGCCACGTCTGCTGCAACTTTGTTCAATCAACAACAACAAACAAGAGGGACACGGCCCACCCACTGTCCTTAAGTGTGCCGTGTGTGTGTGTGTGTGTGTGTGTGTGTGTGTGTGTGTGTGTGTGTTAAACCTCTCCATTCCAGAGGCCACCTGAGGCCTGAGTGATTCTCTCTCTGTTGATGAGGTGTGCGATGTAAAATCTCAGTTCGAGGTTTAATTTAAACCTCACTTTAAATCCACAAAAAAAAAAAAAAAATTCACAATAAATGATTTTTTTTTTACAAAAAAATAAGACAAAATCTGTTTACTCCAAACTGACTGAGAAAGGAAGTGTGAGGCAGCTTCATCTCTGTGAAGAAACATTAATGTAATCACTGACACCAATTACAATATTGAGTAGAATTGCTCAGTTATGATGGCATAGGAACACGATGGAACCTTCAGGAACATGTAAAGGAACCGGAACTACTTTCTCCTGGGTTACTGCAATGCGTGAAAGTTTGGGAAGATTTTCTCTCTCATCTGTCTCATCTGAACGCCGCAGGACACTGCAGCTTTTACATTTCTCTTTAATATCTCTGGAGTTGATGGGACTATTCCATGATGGTGTGTAACAGTGTTTATCTGCTCTGTGTTTCTAAAATCAAACGTTTATTCCTCACTTCTTTTTTATAGCTCGGATTGTAGTGCAGCTTCACTGATGCGTTTGATCTAACACCGTCTCTAAAGTGCTGAAGTTTTCTCTGGACTGTGTGGAAGGAGTGTGTCCGGTGAAACAGTCAGAGTTATAAAGCTACATCTTGAAGGTTTCTGATGTCAGGAGTTTTAGAATTTCTCTATGACATTTTCTGAGAGAATAAAGATTCTGGTGAATAAAGAGATGCTCTAAAGCGAGGGAGTAATTTGGACGTTCTGTAACATTCAATGTAACTGTAAATGGATGAAAGTTTGATGCGCCATCGCTCAGTGAGTGAATATATCTGCTTATGAGCAAGAAGATGAGGTGTGAGAGTGTTAATGAGCCTCATGCTGATCTCAGTGCAGCTCCTCTGTGTCTCACAGTTTGGATTCTGATGAATGAAGGA
>NC_083460.1:12697703-12707703 GCF_030014155.1 Tachysurus vachellii
TGATTATTCTGCTTTAAGAGCACAACACTTTTGTTCTATAAACTTTTAAGTGTTTTATTCCTTATTTTGAAGAAATAAATTGATTGTTGAAGCTGCAAAGGGAAAATCTGTTATTTCAGGAATGGAAAGTGAATTAGATTTGTACAGGGGCATAGCCATCATTTAAAAAGTGGGGGTAACGAAATGTCTAGTGTTATCTGTTTTTTTTTTTCCAGTTAACCCTTGTGTAAATGACAGGTTTTATTTTCAATCATGCTTTTTTTTAATCATGCTTTATATGCGTTATGATTATATATGATTATAAAACAGAAAGAAAGAAAGAAATAGAACAGTTCTCTTCTACAGTCCATATTTCAGGAATAAAACAAGTAATTCAAAACAAACTATTGAAAGAAAATCTATATTGAACTCAACTGACAAACATGTCAAGACCTGATATCAATTATACAATTAGATGAAATAAAAATTTAGTGTCACTTCTTTTAAGCTTCCTGGCTAGTTTGTTTAAAAATAGTAGCTTTTTACACAGTGTTAAAACTAACATTTATTTCAATATATAAAGCTACTTAAAACTGCCAAAAGTGTCTCTGCGACGTTCCTTCCCATCTATGAACAGCTGAGCAATCATTTCCCTATTTATATAGTCAATTTTGTCACTGTGAATGTGACACACAGCAACACTGTTTAGACGGGACTGTGTCATTGTGCTTCGGAGCCAGGTTTTTAATCTTCGAAGACTGATGAAGCTTCTTTCAGCCTCTGCTGAAGAAACAGGAAAAACAAGGAGCAACCTCACAAGTGTTTCCACTTGGTCAAAGAGTTGGCGAATTTCTGGTAACATATTCTGAAGATTACACTGCTTGACATTTTTATAAAAAAGGAGTGAAGCGTTTCATGCCGTTTTCAGCTCATCGTAACCGAATGCTGGACCGCGGGTGCGACTCGAGCTACAATACTGGGGGCGCGTGATGATGACGTGACAAATGAGTGACTGATTGCCGTGAACGTCATGTATAGACTTATCTTAAACTTTCTTGTCTCTTTGAATTTTAAATCACTCTGCGTTTATATACATTGATCCATTAAAACCTCAACATGTGGTGAACACAACTCTCCACTAAAAAAGTGAGGGGGACGAATGTACTTTTCATAAAAAGTGCGGGGGACATGTCCCCCGCGTCCCCCGCGTAATCTACGCCCCTGGATTTGTAGGAACATTGTAATGAATGAATGCCGTAGCGTTTGTAGTTTTGTATTTCTGACAGTTTTCTACGTTGCTTCTCTCCTCGTCCTAAACGTGTCACTTCTCTACTGTTTCCGAGAAACCGAATCTTCCCTATGAAATGGGTTGAGAATGACGTACTCGTCCCTCGCGCTCTCACCGAATGCCACGCCTCCGTAATGATTTATATACTTTCTCTTTGACGGTACGATATTCTGGTTATGCGATCATAATGTGTTTTTTTTGACCACAATAGGCAGGTGCATCATTCATAAAAGAACCCTATTCTTCTATTTTAGAAAAGATGCACCGTCTTGAAAATTACTTCCTCTGAGTTTAAAAGGCTTTTTGGCTAATCAGCCTATTATTCTGCACTAATAGACGACCAGTAATTGCAACTAATAACTTATTACCCATCTATACACATATTCTAATAGCATGTATTTAGGAGAATGTTTTTTTTCAATAGGATGAGAGACTGGAGAGAGAGAGAGAGAGAGAGAGAGAGAGAGAGAGAGAGAATCTTTTCATCGGGTAGAAAGAAGGAAAATAGGCCCTGTATACAAAAGGAGCTTAAAAGGCAACCTGTAGAATGTTTTTTTCCCCTTTTGCAAGATTAATATATAACCTCATTCACGGATACTGAGCCTCGGCTCCTTCTGTCTTTGTTTGTTCGTCCCACTTGAGGCAGCCATTGGGTGAATTAAGCGTGTAGTCTGTAATGGCCTCTATTATCCAGGCTGTGGCAGTGAGACACCTAGCACCAGTTCAGTGTGTGTGTGTGTGTGTGTGTGTGTGTGTGTGTGTGTGTGTGTGTGTGTGTGTGTGTGTGTGTGTGAGAGAGAGAACCATGGGAATATGTTCATGCAGGTCAGCCATGTCACTGCTTCACAATACGCCCATTAAATATAGACAGCCATGGCCGACCCCGTCACAGACACCAGGCAGGAGAAGCTTTCAGGAATCTGCTGGTTAAAAATCTGCTCTTATATTCAGCTCTAGGATTTTTATAGAATTCAGTTTAAACTCCTGAAATCTGCAGTTGTCACTTTATCCTTAATTAATGCTTAATAATGGCTCTAACGTTGAACCTGTAGGATCTTTACATGCAGCCGTTCAGCATCAAGGAGGCCTCCTGTGTAGAAAAGTGCAGCAGTACAGAAGCTTTCATCTGCAGTAATTACAGTCGAATTCTCTACTCTGATAGAGCACTATCTCCATTCCTATAATCCATATTAAAGGTAGAAAAGGTAAAGGCACCTCATCAACGCCACAGAGTACTGAAGTACCTTTACACTGAGATCGTCCTGTTTACGACACCAAGCTTTCAGCCATCTGCTGGTGAACTTCTCAATTTATTATACACGTATAGAATTGATTTAATACGTCTGATTCTGTCATTTTAAAGGTGTCTTGTGATAACAGATGCTCCTGATGCTCCTGATCACAGGTCAGGTTTGTTTTATTTGACATTGGATCGTTAACCTGTTTTATGTTTACATCCAACTGTGTGGAGAAATTCTCCTCCAGGAACAATAAAATCACTCTGTTTTTCTTTCCTGATTATAATTTCTGTAAAATAATTTAGCATAAAATAAAGGTTTTCCTCAAAGCATGTAGATTTTATTAATATATAGATATATATTATATAAGATATTTTTATAGCAGGACGAATGCTTAAATAGTTTATGATGTTCAAAGACATGACTTTGTTTTGTTTTTTGCACAATAATGAACAGAAATTGTTATTTAGAGAAACTTTTACAAACACTAAAAAACATTTCAAACTTTTACTCAGAAATTTCAAGCAGGTCCTTTTGACCCCAACATTTTAACATAAGGGTTAAAAGCGTTACTAGCTGAAGTCATTGTGTGTTTGAAAGGCGGCGAGACCAAAGAGCTTTATTGGCCTTTTCAAAGCCGCAATAACAAACCCAACACCAGACGGCCAATAAAGAGACTTCCACTCCATTTAAAGGCTATTAATATTCTCCTCTGGCCTGCCTGCTTTCTTTAGAGTGACAGGTCCAGACACGCCCCTGAGTCTCACATACACACACACACACACACACACACACACAGACTGGTTAACGCTGTGTTTGTGGACAGTGCGTTGCTGCCTGGGTGAAATCGTTCATGCACAATCTGACTTCTTTCTCACAGGCCACTGAACTCTAATGGACCTTTACTGGTGTCTCTCTCTCTCTCTCTCTCTCTCTCTCTCTCTCTCTCTGTGTGTGTCTATCCACCTCTCTTCTCCTTCTGCTTTTTTCTGTCTCTTTCTTACACATTTTAAAGCTCTCTTTATTTCTCTCTAAGTTTTAATCACTCCGTCTCGAACTACTCGTCTTTATAAACATTTCTGTCATTTTTAGGATGCTTTCCTTTTTTCTATCCTGAAGCTCTGACTTCACAGTCACGGCCAAATAAGTGCTAATGTGCTGCAAGCTAAGTGGATTAATTGCTAACACATTAGCCTGCTCTGTTTAGTGGGCCGAAGTTAATGAGGAAATCAATAGGACGTATTTAGCCTAGCATTAGCAAAGCTGAATAATGAGTCCCGACATGAATTCCAACAGAGATTCACAAATACTCCACCAGTACTCCACGAATACAAAATAAAATGTCTTATTCGCTGTATTTAATACTTTCAACATTCACTTCAGCTACAATGTTCAAAGTTCAGTCATTCACATGTTTTTAACGCTCTCTCTCTCTCTCTCTCTCTCTCTCTCTCTCTCTCTCTCTCTCTCTCTGTGTGTGTGTGTGTGTGTGTGTGTGTGTATGTGTGTGTGTGTGTGAATGAAGCAGAGTGGATGTGATGGCTCTTGTGATGTTGACAGTCTGTGCTCTTGCAGCAGGTAAACCTGGAGATCAGTGCAGGTACACACACACAGAGAGAGAGAGAGAGAGAGAGAGAGAGAGAGAGAGAGAGAGACATGGCTGTATGCAGATATATGGTGCATATTTGCATTTTGTGTTTAGAAAGAGACGATTAGATCAGCTCTCCACATCAAACACTACATCATTTACAGCTGAATGAGAACAAATAGAGAGAGAGAGAGAGAGAGAGAGAGTGAGAGAGAATGAGAGAGAGAGAGATAGTTGGAAAGAGGGACAGGGGGAGGGGGGTAGAAGGGTACTGTTTATTTCAGTCTATACTGAATTATTTGCTCTAATTATTTATTTCGGTTGAAATATTTCCCATTTTTTCTGCTACTCTGCTTCACTTGTTGAAATAAAATGCTTCAAATAATTAAATAATTACACACACACACACACACACACTCACAGACATGTGTACACGCACACACACACCCGTATATACACACACCCATATACACACACAGCTCCTTCGTCTGTCTTCAAGGTCGTCTTGTGAAAGCCTCTGTTTCTTTTGCTGTAATTAAAGGATCGTGCTGCTGTTTTTTCTGCATGTGGTAAATATTTCTGTTTATTACTTATTCTTTGTTCATCTTCACCAAAACTCAAAGACAAGTGAAAGAAACTGAAGTGAAAAAACTCAAAGAAACAGTACAATTAAGGTCAGGAGAAGTGACAGAGTGTGCAGATGGAATGGTGTGTGAGCTTCAGCATGCTGAAGATTCACCAAAGATGGAATAGTTTTCTGACTTAACAAGGAAAAATGCAATAAATCAGAAATAATCTGGGCTTTTTCTAAATCCTCAAAAGAATCTTTCATAAACAGTAACATCCACTCACTGAGACTGTAAGAGATTCTGACTTTGGTCTTATTTATATTAATAAATAAATATTTTAATTGGGTAGGTTTTAGCGTATAATTTAATGTTTCAGCTCCAACACAGTCACATGTGTTGCCTTTATGTGTTAAAACCTCACACTGGTTTAGATTTTGCTGCTTCAGGAGCATTAGCAGAATTATTAGATGATGGACTTCTGTGATTGGACCGGCTGCTGATGATGTCTTTAACATTGGCATCTGATGATGTCATCTGAGAGATCTGGGAGTCTTTTGTTTTCGGCTGTGTCTCAAATCATGCTCTGTTCACTCTGCAGTCAGATTCAGAGATTTTGGTCCCAGTATTCCACAGTGTTGATTCAGTGGATCTTCTGAGCTTCGTGTTCAGATTATTAACATCACCTGTGTGGAGCTCACACATCTGAGCAGAAGGTTTTCCTCTAGTAAATAGTATCTGGACACAAATAAAAAATGCAGACTGAAGAAGGAAATTTTAGTTTATTTGTTTTAATAAAAGACTCATATGATGATACCTGAGTTAGTAGACAGTGAGTCAGGTATATTACTGATATATTACTGTATGAACAGAGTCTGTAACCATCACACTAATCACTGAGATAATTCCACACTCTTTAATCAAGAGCACTGATCCAGCATGTGATCCAGCACAAAGTTTACTCTTTATTTTCTTTACATTGTGCCAGTGATCATTGTTTTCACTCAAAGTTTGTGTATTATAATGAACTCTCTGTAACTGAGCTGCAGAATTACCCATAATGCACCAAATTGCTGATTGTGATGTATATGAAATGCAATAAGGTGTAAAGCTGATGTGTGTGCGTGTGTGTAATATCTATAATAGACTGGAAAAATGCAAGGTTAGTGCAATTTATCTTCATGACCTGCTATCAGTGAACCTTGCCCCAGACCACACATCCTTTTCCCAAAGACGAAGAAGAATTATTAAGAGAATAAATTCTACCTTTGGCCGAATTGGTCTTCGGCACTTACACAATAATGAGTGTTGAAGAGGATTCAATAGCTTTAAGTTTTACGAAAGCGGGTTGAAAACAGATTGTTGTTTACAAGAGACTTGCTGATGAAAAAATTTCTCAAGGACAAAACATGATTGGTCACTAGAAACACCACTTGAAGCTAGCAGCAAGTCTTTCAGTACAAGGTCAACATCCGTCATGGTGTTTCAGCAAAAGCCTCGTTAAACAACGCTGTTCGTTATGGCATGATTATCGATCTGTTCCTCAATAGCAGCAGATGCGCTGTATAAACACTTCACTCTTTCTTACTATTCACTCCAATAAATAAATTAATAAATAAATACATAAAGCTTACCTTACTCTAAGTACCAAATACATGTTTGTGTATGTGTGTGTTTGTGTCACATTTTAGTTCCTGAGTTGTCTCCTGGTCTTTACAGATATTTTTATATTTATCATCTCATCTTTTTTTAGGATTTGAAATTATTCATTCATTTTTTATTACAGCTTTGATCACTTCTACTTGTTTTTGAGCATTACTTTTTTACAAGAATAAAGTTACACACACTCACACACACTGACACCCACATAGAGTGTTTATTCATTTATTCAGGGTGTCTTATAAATAGCTTCTATTTCTATATTGCTTATTATTATAAGACTGCATCCTGTCTCTCAGACACTTTTCCTGTTTCTCTGCTGATGTTAATCAGTCAGAGTCAGTAGCCAAGTTAAAGTTTTACTTTAAACTTATTCTGTGTGAAAATCTCAACCTACATCAATCGGTCACTCCTGTGCCACGGCTAAAGAAGGCTTTATTTTATTCAACACTGGTGGGAGAAACATGGTGGATTAAACGAAGTGGGGCTTGGTTCAGGAGCTGGAGAGTGATGGAGTGAGAGAGGACCGAGAATTGAGCTGTAGGAAAAACACTAAAAGAGGAGCTTTCCATTCAACATAATGTGAAAACACACACATACACACACACACAATTATACACACATGCAGGTTATTCAGGTGTGTGAGCTCCACTTGCACACAAAAAGAGACTCGTTCAGGTCTCACAGTAATTACACATAAGTGCACAGACTCACATTTCAACAATAGCTGATATTTATAATGAAAAAAGAAATGGTATGAGTTACATCATGTGTGTGAGCAGCATGGTTCACGTTGAGCAGCGTGAAATACATGATACACTCGTGGGGTGAGTAATCTCCCAACAGGATCCTCAAACCTACACGAGACACAAATTTATCTCTGAACTGAAGAGCAAGAAGAAATAAAGTTACATCAAACATCTGTGGGAAAGGAAAGGAAAGGAAAGGAAAGGAAAGGAAAGGAAAGGAAAGGAAAGGAAAGGAAAGGAAAGGAAAGGAAAGGAAAGGAAAGGAAAGGAAAGGAAAGGAAAGGAAAGGAAAGGAAAGGAAAGGAAAGGAAAGGAAAGGAAAGGAAAGGAAAGGAAAGGAAAGGAAAGGAAAGGAAAGGAAATCCAGTGTCAAAATAGAGAAGAGACGAGAAGAAAAGAAGAGAAGAGGGAAATGAAAGAAAACAAGACAATGGAGAGGAGAAGATGCTACAACGATAAAAGGGGGAACAGAAATTAATGGAAAAAAGAAAAGAGTAAGAGTAAATGGAAGAGTAAGAAGAAGAGAAGAGAGAAGAATGTACGACAAAAAAGGAAAAAGTGAAAAGATCTGAAAAAATTGAAGGAGGAAAATGGAAGAGACTGTAAATGAATTTAAGAAATATTAGGCTGACATCTGAAAAAACCTTTAAGGTTTTCTGTGTGTGTGTGTGTGTGTGTGTGTGTGTATGTGTGTGTGTGTGTGTGTGCATGCGTGTATGTGTGTTTAAAAAATTTTTTCTTTTCATATAGTTTATTTTTAAAAACTGACATTGAAAGGAATTTGATTGAGGGAAATATTTCCTTTTACAATATCAAATATTAACACAATTCGACTCAACAGTAAATTATATCATAATTACATTTTTACATAAAAATGTTAAGAGCAAAAACTGATAATAATAATAATAATAATAATAATAATAATAATAATAATAATGATGACGATGATAATGATGATGAAGGGAGTTTGCTCTATACCTGAAACCTGTTGTACAGGGCACACATCTGAATGGGAAAGTGCGAACAGACTGTTATAGGACATGGAGACAGAGTCTGATGACACTCACAATATCCTATTTAAAAAAAAGGAAGTTTGGAACCAGAGAAAAATTAAAGGGATGTGATGTATAAAAAATTTTAATATGCATACTTTTTTAAACCAGTGATATATACTACTGTTTCTATAAAGTGCAGCTCCAGATTCAGGGGACATTAACTCTAAAATGTAATTCTAATCCTAAAAGTTGTCATCAAAATTTGGGATAAATCCAGCAAGCTGTTGTGTTTATCCCACTTTTTCAAAAAGCATATTTAAATTTCAACAAGTGTGCAAGGATTATGGTGAGGTATCACATGTCAGCTGTGTCCTGTTTACTAAAAAGTATGAAGAAAATCCAATGCACTCATGAAATGCCCTGCAGCAGAAAAAGCTCCAACAGATTTACCTTAATAAGGCTGAGAATATCCCTAATTTTTAGTTGCATTAGGTAAATGAGGTGTGTTTTAAACAGGTAACATAAATATGCCTTAACTAAGGAAAGTGGCTAGGGAAAGTCACCAAGGGCTTATGTTCTCTGCTTCTAATCCAGCAGCATACAAAGCTGGGGGCTGGAATGTCATGTGACTGTATGTTGTTTGGTTACTTAATAAAATTATTACACCAGTGTGTATTGTAGCTAAATAATGGGAGTGTGTTGTGTATTAATAATTCACTATACATTTAAACAGCAAGTCCAATAAAGAGTCAGTGGTTATTTTTGGCTGGACTCTGGGTCACTCTGTTCATCTGTGAAGCACACATCCACATCAGTGTCCTCATCACTCTTTGGCTCCTCAGTGCGGTCATCAGCGTGCTCTTCTTCCTCCGCCGATTTCTTTTTCAGGCCCTGGTGACCCGGATGTCTGGACTTGACATGACGCTCAAGGTCTCTCCGACGCACCAGCACTTTTCCACAATAGTCGCAGCGGTAAGGTGTGTTTCCCTCAGCATGCAGTCGAACGTGCTTGTTGAGGTTGCTCGGGTCACCAAAAGGCCGGAAACACACTTTGCACTTGAGTGGCTTATAGCCCGTGTGTGTTCTCATGTGGATCTTTAGTCCATACTTCCTGGAGTAGAGCTTTCCACAGTATAGACACAAGTGACCCTTCCTCGGTTTTCCCGAGACTGGGTTAACTCCCGTCGCCACTGCAGCATGCGCATGTGTCACAGATGGCAAGGGCTCCAGTCTGGCTCGGGATTTCTCCACATGGACAGTCATCTCTCTATCCACCGGGCTGCATGTGGGGTTAACATCTGCACCAAGTGCCGGAGCACCAAAGTAGGAGGAAACAGGGTCCGGGTAGCGGAGGAGGTGGAACTTTAATGGGTAGTAGGGCGAGCCATAAAGCAGCTCTCCATTATAAACAGTGAATGGCACTAGAGGAACGCTGTTACAGTCTCTGTTGTAAGATGGTGGTAATGAGAAGCGTTCAAATGGGAAACCGGTTGGAATGTGAGGATAACGAGTACCGGGAGAGACATGCTTGAAAGCTGAGGTCTCCTCAAAATGAGATAATAATGAAAACCCTCGAGGCGCAGAGTCGACAGGAGTGCGGCTGGCCTTCGAGACCTGAGAGAGTTTGCCGAAGCTAAGTGTTGTATTGTTTTTTGTGTCTCCGTTTCTGGCCTCATCACCCGGAGGGAACATTTTGCCAAGTCCTGCAGGGATGAAAGCCGAACTGGTGCCAGGCTGAAATGCAATGCAGGAGCTGCCACCAACCAGGCCGTGGTGGTGTCTGGATGATGAGGTCACACTCATGTCAAGTGCCCGGTCCTGGTCTTCCTGGCTGGCTCGCCTTGGTAATCCTGCTGTTGCTGCCTTGTTGGTAAAGGGCGAGGTGCTTGCACCGCTGGGAATATCACCCGACTTGGGTGAACGGCTGAAGTTGGTGTT
>NC_083460.1:12710203-12715203 GCF_030014155.1 Tachysurus vachellii
AACACCTCTGTAAATAATATTAACAAAACTCAAAACTTAAAAAACAGGTGTAATTTTTTGATTTGGTTCTATAAGTAAGTTTTAAAAATGACAGTGTTATTTCAGAGAAGAGGGTAAATGTGTGCCATGGGGTCGGAAGTTAATGCGAGCTTTATGATTCGTTTATCGTCACTCACCTGTCCGCCAGGTAAATCCGACACAGCCTCAAGGTTTTGTTCTTGGCTGTTCCTTGCTGCTCGGATTAATAAAATCCAATCTGTGACTGCAGAACCACATTCATCTACAATTTCCCCTCTGACCATCCGCACCTAGAGCACACAACAACACCAACAACATTAATAATAATAATAATAATAATAATAATAAGAAGAAGAAGAAGAAGAAGAAGAAGAAGAAGAAGAAGAAATAATAGTAATACTAATACTAATAATAGTAATAACAGCAGCAACAACAACAACAACAACAATAATAATAATAATAATAATAATAATAATAATTATTATTATTATTATTATTATTATTATAATGCACTTTAATTCAATTGTACGAACACTTGTTATATAAAGTCTTCTTCTGAGCCTTGTTATTACAACCACTCTAAATGTCTTCAATTGACGGAAATCTCCAACTTAAAAACTCCTGCGAAATATAAAGTGCGAATAACATGGTAGAATTTCTGATGGATGAATTCATAACAAATTCTAGTTATAAAAAGGCGGGTATAGAGCTTCAGAATTTTCCTACGACGCAATCCGTATAAAGTTTTACCAGCAATGGTCAGAGCGCTCACTCACACTGGCATAAAACAAGATCATTGAAATAAAAAGTTAAATATAATAATTTAATAACTGCTTTCACTGCACTCTCCGTTACCAAAAGAAACTAAAATAAATGCAGGTTCAAATAAAAATAGGCGCGTATATAGGAATATCACAATTTCCATAATTATGCAAAAAAATGTTTTCTTTAAGATATAGAAATAAAATATAGAGTGATATATTTATCCATCTTCAACTCTTTAATGATGAACAGCTCTAAAGGCGCGTGGGGATTTATATATAGTTTAAACTCATTTATTTATTTATTATTATTTAATAATTGTTTAAGTTGCTTAAAATGAGAAACGTTTACAACTTTAATTTGTATTCATTTAATTTAATTTCATTTTGTTCCAGTTTTATTTTCCCCTGGGGGCCATTAATTTCACACACACACACACACACACACACATACACACACACACACACACACACACACAGAGGGCGCGGTAATGTGTGTTTATTTGCTCTATTAGACAGCGCAGATGATCTCAGAGGAGGTGAAAAGCTTTAATTAGAGTCTAATGCGAGAAATGAATTCGCCGTTTCTAATAAATTAAAGATTAAAAGCGCGTGACAGCTGTATGGCCTCGAGCGCGACATCCATCACTGCTTTAAAGAGGGGTGGGACTTCGGACAGATATACTTAAATATACATCTAAGCTACACTTTAACACATCAACATATACGTTTGTATATACTCTCAATTAAATAAAGCCTGCGGCAGGCACGTAGCGACATTTACTTTATATAGTAAATATATACTTGATATATTTACTTATTTAATGATAAATGTTTACTCGTTTCCCACAGAGCTAGTAATAAAACTGTGATAACTGTGTAGATTTGAAATCTCAGAATGCAAATGAAACGAGTGTAAATGACAGCACATCTCTGTAGCAACGATTCAACTTATTCATTCATCAAAACACTCCTCCACTTTCCACACATCCGTTACTCTGCTCATCTTCATATTCTGCATTATAAACAGTGAAAGAACAGAAATACGGATTATTATCGGATCTGAAATTATTCTAATCACACTGTTTAGTGGAATTAGCCATGACACAAAAAATGGAGAAATATTTATTAAAAAAATAATACACCTGTCTAATTACATGTAACAAAGACGTACAAAAGTTAACTGGAACTTTTTATATAAAAATAAAAATTTATTAAAATATTTATATATATATATATAATGAATTCGGGGTTTTTTTGCCTTTGAATTTTTAAACATTTAAACATTTGTGTACAGAATAAGCTGAGCAAAATTTGTGTTTTTTATTTCATTCTATTCCTCACTTTATTTTATTTTTCTCGGTATTTTTTTTAAAACTCAATTCTTAATTCTTCTTTTTGTTAATCTGTATCTTAATCTGAGATCATCTTCATAGATTAACTATATTAAACGTTAACACATCCTTACTACAGGATTAGACTTCATTTGGTTTAAGATTTAATCCAGTTAAATGTTTATTTAATCTTATTTAATACATCATTAATTCTCAAAGAACATATCCATAATAATAATAATAATAATAATAATAATAATAATAATAATAATAATAATAATAATAATAATAATAATAATACCACTACTACTACTACTACTACTACTACTACTACTACTACTAATAATAATAATAATAATAATAATAATAATAATAATAATAATAATAATAATAATGTTTTTGAACTAATGAAAAAGCTAAAAGGGTGTGACACATTTGCTGGAAAAGTTTAAATATTGAGTTTGTGGTTTTGCCTTCATTTCTTTGTTTTTTTAATGGTTAATATTTACATTTATTATTTAAATTTATTTACATCACTTTTAGTCAACTTGAGTTTGTTTTAAATCTGCTTTCTGAACCATAATATATACTTTAATGTATGTAACTTACCAACAATTAGACTTTTCTATGCAAATAAAAAGAAGTGCCGGACAATCCTCCTTAATCGAACGGACACTCACCTTCTTTTTGATTCCGACTTCCTTCCGGTCTGAGACGCACTTCCCTAGGCGGAAGATTCCAGGTACCGGTCCGAGGCGCGCGCCCGCGGGGATGCTGCAGTCTGTGAACACGCCGATGGAGGAGGAAGTTCGGCTTGCCTGCATGGTTGAGATGTGTGATATAAGGGGTGTGTGGGAGCGGGAGTGGAAACCAAAACTGAACCCAGGGCACACACTCTCTCTTACTCTCTTTCACACACATACACACAGATACATGCATACACACAGAGAGACTTGGGTGTGATGAGTTTCGCGTCCTCGCGCGCTGTGACTGTGTTTGAGCTCTCCTCCTTTTTCTTACTGCTGAAGGGAAGTGAGGAGGGGTCTGAGAAACATCGAGTTGCGCTCTTTTTTTCAACAGCTGTGTGTGTGTGTGTGTGTGTGTGTGTGTGTGTGTGTGTGTGTGTGTGTGTGTGCGTGCGTGTGTGCGTGTGTGAGAGCTGGTCACATGGAGACTTTCCCCCCTGCCAGGCTCATATAATAATGAGGCGCTCCAAAACCGCTCAGGAGACAATTATGCGCCCCCGAGCGACCCCCAAAAAATCCAATTTGTCAAGGGCAGAGAAAAGAGCGGCCGCATTAATCCTCAGCATGTGGCTTTGTGCTCCGGACAGGTCCGAGATTTTAAGTGACAAACCCGCTGTATAATTTCACCATAAATTCTCGGAGGCTCGCGCTTTGTTTCCACACAACACCGATTTTTCTTCTGGAGTCGCAGAGAGCTTTAAGCGTCCACTCCTTCATCTTTTATACACTTCAAAGCGCCTTTATCTTCGCTCTTCGCTCTTCTCTCTCTCTCTCTCTCTCTCTCTCTCTCTCTCTCTCTCTCTCTCTCTCTCTCTCTCTCTCTCTCTCTGTGTGTGTGTGTGACTTTGTTAACTTTCTATTGACTCCCGGCGTGTGCCGAACAGGTACTCAACAGGAGGACCCACACACACACACACACACACACACACACACACACACACACACACACACACACACACACACACACACAGGCATTCACAATACAATATCTACGTTTTTAAAATAATGTACAAATGATTTTCTATATATTTTTTCCTTTCACATTGTTCACAGCAATAACTGAAAGCATGTTTTAATTTAAGTTACTTTACATTACTTTACGTTACTTTAGTTAATTTATCTTTATTATAACTATATAACTTTATTATAACTATAGGTTATATCTTTATATATTTTGGACTAATTATTTAAGAAAGTGTAAAACTTTTTATTTTCAGATTGATTTCCCAGAATGAAATATGAGCTCCTTGTTGGGGAATCCAGAGGGATAACTTCATTAGTTTATATTTTTCCTGCTGTAATATTTTATTAAAACTTCATTTACTCATTGAAAGTCTCATTAGAAAGCAAAACCAGGAATATTGAAGAAATACTGAGGAAACTCATTTACACAGCGATAATTCATAACTGTTGAGGTTCAACTGTCACATAAAATTTTAAATCATCTGTTAAAGTAGCTACTGAATAAACACCTGAGGTACTGAACTCTGCTACTTTAGATGTATACGTACTGAATTAACACCCAAATTTCCCTTCTTGCAGGGAAACTTTTACAACTTATTCTTTAGGTAATGTAAATTGTCTATTATATATTTATTTGTTTGTTTTGTTTTTCCTATAGAGTTGCTGTTAATTTAACACTTCTTACGTCATCTTGTCTTACAGTGTCTGTTATTTATAACTTTTAATCTTTTTAGGAACCCAGTAAGAGCTAATCTTGTAACAGATTATGTAACACAGTAAGGTTTTGATTAATGACTTTGTTGAGTTTTGTGTAGATAATAAAAGTAAATTGTTGTTTCTTTTAATCCTGAACGAGTCATTAAAAACTCAAAGGTGATTTGCGAGATTTAAGAATGCGAGCGATGGTTTAATTTTGCACTTGAACACTTTAGGAGTTAAAACTGGACTCATAAAGTGTTAAAGCCAAAGGTGTGTTTGCTCATGGGAATTTTCAAGAGGGAACTAGTGTGAGGAGGTGAAGAGGCACTTTGCATCGCAAAAGGTTATAGCGTGTGTGTGTGTGTGTGTGTGTGTGTGTGTGTGTGTGTGTGTGTGTGTGTGTGTGTGTGTGTGTGTGTGTGTGTGTGTGTGAAGTAGATAGATAGAGTGGTTGGTGAATCCGGAGCTCAGTGGACAGA
>NC_083460.1:12720203-12722703 GCF_030014155.1 Tachysurus vachellii
TTTCTTGCTGTAACACACCTGCGTCAGCTGCTGCAGTATGTAAAATAACATGAAGAGTTTGATCAATTCAAGCAGGAAAACACACTGTAGTGTAGAATAAAGACCTATTTTTGATTACTCTGAATTAGATGAGTGAAATGTTTATGATGGATTTATTTTTCTCATACCTCAATTTAAATATTATATATTAAAGAATGGAATCTTTATCATGTCATAGTGACAAATGTCAGAGATGAAAGTGGTGAAAGAAAAACTCTCTGAGATGATATGAGGAAGAAACCTTGAGTGGAGCCAAAGTGAAAAGAGAACCTTATCCTCAACTGAATGACATCAGAGTGTGGGATTATAAATCATTATAAACATTGAGTTTGTGTGGACTATATATACAAAAAGTGTAGTTGTGTAAAGAGTTTCATTCATGAGTTCTAACATGAAGTCTTGTTGAAGTCATCGACTAATCACTGGTGAAGACTTGAGAGAGAAACCAATAGTTACAGATCAGTGTGATTGTGCTAAAGTGAACGTCCACAGTGATGCCGAGTCATTTCAAGTCATTTATTTATTTTATCAGACACTGAAAGGTACAACAAGATTTAAGGCAAATGTGTGCAAACTTTTATAAAGTACTGTCTTCTGTTTCCAGAGCATGCACCTTAGAATAATCCCAATACATTAATAACTTTCTAAATTAATTATAAATTTGCAGCGATTATTAAGCCTGCTTCAGTTATGGCTGTATCCCAGAATTCCTTTCTAGCTTCCTGATAAATATCTTTAATGAAGCTAAAGTGTTCAGAACACACAATAAACATGTTGGTAAATATATACAGAAGCTTATAAAATAGGACAAGTGTAATTTGACTTTCTGTGCAGTTTCAGTTCTTTCATTTCTTTAGATTTGGCAAATAAATAATGATCACATTCGCAGCTGAACGACGTTGACCAGTCCGTCCTTTATTACAGTGTACATGGAGTTTTTCTTTGTATATTTCTCACAGTTTTACAGCTTCATGATGACTCACGCTTTAGTCTGCAGTATTTCATGTTTAGCCCAGTCTTGCCATCCTCCTGGATAGTGCTGTACACTGCACACACACATACACAGTTTATATTGAGTTTCATTCATATTTATATACATCAGTCTTTTTCACATTAATTTCTCACCGAAGACAACAAACCAATAAGTGTTTGAATTATTGCAGTGTAAATGTTACAGATAAAAAAAGCTGATTTACTGGTTATAATAGTCATGTAAATAATCTTATTGTGAGGAAGATGGTGAGGATGAGTGAAAACTCTTCCTCACTTGGAGTATCCTAAGGACTGAGCTGCTTCCAGAGCTTTCGGACTCCTCACACCTGCCAGACAGGTAAAGATCAGGCGTTCACCAACCATAGGCATTTCACCTCCATATTTCTCCTTAAACTCTTCTGGCTTCAGCTGCAGAGCCGCGATCACCTGACCCACTGCATGACACACACACATAAATACACACACACTTTGCATATCACAGTAGTTTGTTTTTCTTTAATCCTACATGCTGATAAAAGTGAGTACTTGATAAAAAAAAAAAAAAAAACAAAGCAAAAAAAAAACAAAAAAACACACCTTTGACCCTTTTTCATTGTAACTTTTAACAATGTTTTAAACTCATGGTATCTTAAGTATGTAACTTAGTGAGCCAGCATTAATGTATTCAATGTTAGAGATTTAAGCACTTATGTACGTCGCTCTGGATAAGGGCGTCTGCCAAATGTACAGCGTCTGTACAGCGTCTGCTGTAAATGTAAATGTAAATGTACTCACGTGGCACGTTAATAGAGCCAGGTATACTGCCGTATTCTCGGAGTTCCCAAGGCTCTCTCACGTCAATTACAACACCAGACTTGGTCACAAGAAGCTTCTTTATCTGATCATAAGTCACCGACACCGCGGTCTGATCAGCTGCAGAGAAACTGCGCGTCCAAAGGTCTGTACTCACACCGGCCTGCCGATCTGAGACACGACTATAATCACTTTTACTGCTCTAATGACACGTTTCTACCGAAGCAGCTTTGCGACATTTTAATTACGACACCAGCAATAACACACCTAGCGAGCTAGTAACTTCGGCTTGATCTATATATAGATCATAGCTGTGGAAACCTCTCTGTAATAATGGCTGCATGATTTACAGGCAGAAAATAGTGTATAACAGTCACGATAATATTTGTGAACTCAAGAGTAGGAAGTAATAAAACTCAGGTTATTAATGTTACTCACATAAACAGCGCGAGCGCGATGCTAACGCTCTCACAGCAACAGTTCTGCTTTCTGCAACTCGTAAAACACACCTCGTCAGTCGATAGCACGCGTTTAAAGCCATCTTAATGTTTGTTTGTGTGTTTATTATTTTAGGTTTAAGTCACAGTGAAGTTCAGCACGACTTTGCAGTCACCGAAACGCCCTGATCCGGTTATTTGTTGATCCCACCAGCATTCAGGCAAATCATTTCCTTCTT